>NW_009932185.1:162060-181070 GCF_000696875.1 Nestor notabilis
GTCCAACCTGGCCTTGAACACTGCCAGGGATGGGGCAGCCACAGCTTCTCTGGGCACCCTGTGCCAGTCTACCTTTATGTGGTCACTTTACAGTTGCCCAACCACTGTTTAGCTGAAACAGTGGTTTGGAATGGTAGAAAAGGACACCCAACAGGAAATATCACTAGGTGTGAATTCCTATCCACACCTTCATACCTCTAATTACTGTCAGTGGAGTTGTCAATGATGCGGTCACATTAATTACATGTGAATGACAGCTACAATAACTTTGAGAATAAGTACAATTTTACGAGAGTGCCAAGAAGGACATACCTTCAACAAAACATCAACACTGAGTGTATTAAGGAATAACTTGTGATTTAAAGATTTTAATATTAAAATATATTACATTAGCAATAGAAAAGATGGGGAAAAAATGGAAAAAACCAGTGTAGAAATACTGGTGGTAATTACTTACCAAAAGTTTCTTACAAGGTGGAGATATAAATACTTCCATGGTGGGCATTAAGCCTTCCCAAATCTCATCTGATAGGCACCATCTGTTCTTCTGGCCTTTGCTGTAAGAGAGTGTGCGTGACTTGCAAGCACAAATGCACATGGAGCAACCTGCTCTAGTGGAAGGTGTCCCTTCCCGTGGCAGAGGGTTGGAACTGGATGAGCTTTAAGGTCCCTTCCAACCCAATCCAGGCTGGGATTCTGTGACTCAGTCCACAACAGATGGTGAGTCTCCAAAAGGTGAGTTATGCATGGGCTCACTCGCTATCTGCTTTGATTACAGGGAGCTCGGGTGCTCTTCTGAAGTTGTTAAGTGGCTATGATTGAGCAGAAGGACTCTGGGTGGTTGCAGCCCTGTGTCAGTGCAGTCACACGACAATGCAGATGAGGATGTGTATTCTCAGAGGGTGCCTCTACCAGGCAGAGTGGAGGTGTGATAGTAGCACAGGTAGACATGCCTGCGGTAGCCCTGATCTGGCACAGGCAATGGATGAACATGCTGCAGCACATCTTTCCCACCCAAGCTGACTGAAGAGATTTGGAAATCATCACTGGCAGGACAGTCAAGTCTGAAGTGTTGCCCTTTCCCTGGTTCCTCATTGGAAGAGGACCGGTTCCAATTACACTCCCTTAACATCCTCATGCAAAAAGAAACAACTTCCAAACTGTACAGAGATCAAAAAATCTTGCTACAAACAACATTCTGCCACTGAATGCGATCAGTGTTGGGATTTATTTATTTATTTACTTCCCATTGAGGCATTTTCCTGGCCATTAGCATCCCTGTGACTCCTGTGCAGAAGTGCAATACCTCTAACACAGTAGAGCAGACAAGCAGCAAGAGCTGCGCAGCTCCCCGATGGTTAAATCTATAGGAAACCTCCGGTATCTAATGAAACCCCTATGGAGACCTTTATATTAGCCATGGTTTAATGCTCCATAATGGCAGGGAATAATTTATCTATGAGCAACAGCAACTCCTAGTTCTCTGTGCATTTAGAGTTATTTATGAGGTAATTTTAACAGTCTCGCACTGGCTGGTCGTTATGTTACTGAAGGCTGTCAGCAGTGGTAGCCTGGGAGCAGAGGAACACTTACCCTGTCACTGGCGAAGTGAACAGTGACATGGGAGCTCTTGCATGTTGATGTGTGCACAGCTGGAAAAAGGTGGCAGAAGAAAGAGCCCTACAAGAAGCCCTCTTGGACAATAGAGCCTACTTCTCACCTCACTCCCACCAGCTCTGCCCCAAGGTTCCCCCCTCTGGTGGTAGTTTCATCTTCCTCTTGTGTCTGTGTCCAACAATTGTGCTGGTGAAGAGGTTAGAGAGCAAGGGGAACAGCCCAGAGACAATGATGAGGTGGGGAGCCACAGCACAGCGTCACATGTAGAAGATTTGCTGTGGTCCAGCTGCACAGAAGCTATTGAGATGCTGTTAAGGCAGGCAGGCGGCCCTGGAGAATGGTCACAAGGTGGCCAAACAGAATGGAGTAATACCTGCACTTTCTGGAGCATGCAGAACATTGCACAACTACCTAGTTACCACTTCAGGTCCAGGTGTGTGCTGCAGACAGGCTGTGGGACCAGAAACCATGGCAAAAGTTGAGGGCACAGCCACAAAGCTGTAACAAAGGCTCTTGTTGCAGTGTGACAGCAGACACAGGATGCTGGCAGAGGAGGATGGCACTAGAGATGGATGCACAGCAGCACCAGGGCAGACAAGCTGGGATAAGGAGGATGTAGGAGTTCTAGACTTCAGCTGGCCAGAAGCGTCCGTGAAAAGATGAGGTTTAGGAATGAAGCATAAGGTGACTAACCATGGAAGTAGAAGATAACTACAGAATGGAAAGAGCAAAAGCACAAATAAAAAATAGTAGACGATACCACAGATTGACACCCTTGTGCATCTGGGATGTCAGTGGCCTGCAGGAGGATGAGGACCCTGCTGCCAGACGGTCCTTACTACGTGGTAGTAATGCTCTGGCCTTGGCAGATCAGCAAACGCTGCTGCAAGAAACTAAATAATGAATACTATTGAAAGGAAGCATGTCAGAACCCCAGATGACATTGAAAAGACTCAGACTGTGGTTGAAAGCAAGAAATGAGCAAGAAGTTGGCTTTTAGGCAGACAGTCTGAGTGCTGACAGCAGTCGTGGCAGCAATAGAAGGAGGTTTCTTACCTCAGATTTGTTGTTTGGTTGGTGGTTTGTTTTTCTTTAAAACGTATCTTACAAACCCCCTGGTTACAGCACAAGGACACTGGGTAAGACCGGAGCAGACTGCTCCTACACTCAAAAGCTGCAGGATCTTCCTCCTGCAGTGCCCCTAAGGCTCGGATCTGGCTCAGCTCTTGGGGCTGGCACTCCTCCTCCCCACAATATGCTGCTCAGCAGAACCAGCCGCTTGCATGATCGCAAAAGTGTTGGTCCTTTAGGTAGCTTCAAGCCACAACTTGCTCAGAGCTCATTCTGTTGGCGATGGTCAAGCCAGAAATGAACCCATCCTTTTTATTCTCCTTTGTCCCAGAGATCTGCAGGTTCTGTTAAATTATATGCCAGATGTGATGCTGCACAGATTAGTAGAGCAGATGTGCTCACTATGAAGGCCCTGCAGCTAAACCACTTCTTCAGACTGAAGTTCACATCAGGAGAATTTACTTCAGGGAAAGATAACTCCTTGTCTGTACATATGGGTTTGCTGAAGCCAGTTAAAACACATTTGCTTATCAAAAGGAGCATCATCTGGCTTTCTGGATTCAGCCCAACAGGAATACTAAAAATAAACCCCAACACAAACCCATTCTGGAACTTACAGACCATATTCCAGTGTATGGGCTCTCTTCCTTCCACAAATAACAGAGGACATCCTTAGCATTCCATCAAATCATCATTTCTCCATAGCCCTGTTCACAGAAAGTGCTCAGTCACTTTTTTTGAAACCTTCAAAAAAAGATTCAGGCTGACACAGGTACCCAGCACAGAAAAGATCAGCTCAAGCTGTTTATTTAAAAGAGGACAAAAAGGTCTTATAATGGGAAGTGCTGGGCCAGCACAACTGTGAATTGTGGCTTTGGTACATATTCAAGCTCAGTGATATTTAGGCCCAGGGAAGAACTCCTTAAGATGCAAATAGTTCTATAAGCTATAAAATACATTGCAGATATCAGGAAAAAAACATAATATTTTGGACACCAGATCTCCTGAGTGCAGGGAGAAACTCAGGACTTTCAGCATTTTCTGAGCAGATCAATATCTTCTTAACTGAATCCATAAAACTCCCACTTCCAGATAAACCCCCACCCGCTATCCCACTCTCACCTTTTTTGCTCTGACATCACCTATCTGTCATGGGTACTAGCTGAAAAGCCATGGCAGGGGGCTGGGACAAGATGATCTTTAAGGCTTCCTCCAGTCCAGTCTATGACATGATTCTGTGATATACCCCTGGAAATACCAATTGTAGATTCCCAAAAGATTTTTTCTGAAATTATTTTCCATCCTTTCAGTAAGAGATGAACCTGCATAAGAGCTTCCAGAGTTGGACTTCATCATTTTCCATCATTTCCTCACAAAACACTAGTGTATTTTATACTAACAGCCATTAAGAATACATGGTCCTAACACCGTGCCTTGGAACGTTAACCAGACCTCCCAAGGCGTACATGAAGCAGCAGCAGACTCACAAACATGTACTTAGCTATATTACCTGTATCAAAGCTGTAATTTTCTATTTACAAATCCAGAACTCATTTCCATCCAGTGCAAGCGAGGAGTTTCCAGAAGCCCACAGGCTGTGAAGCTGCCTTCAGAGACACTACATTATTTTATCTTTTACTAAGAGATTAAGAGACTGAGCCACCTTCCCTTTCCACTGCTTCAGAGAGGAAGACTTAGCAAAAGAAGCATGGCAATAAGTCCACTTGTGAAAAGCCTCCATATACAAACCCTCATTTTACCTTCCTTTTTCTTCTGCTGAACATCAAACGAAACAGATGTGCCTTGGAGAGTACCTTCCATCTCTCTCCATATGTTTGGTTGAGAATGAACACTTCTCTCCTTGAATTCTTCTGGACGTTCTGCTCAAACTCAATATGTCATCAGACACTGAGGAAATGCACCCAGCAGCAGCATAACGTCTTCGAAGGTAGGATAAGAGGAATGGCATTTGCACAAGGCTCTGCCTAGCAGCATACACCTGGAACAGACTTTGACTGGGAAGAAAAGTGATTTCCTGACATTTTCAAATCAAGCTCATTTAGAAACAATGTTGGAACAATTGCATGCTGCTAGGAAGAGTTAGCCTTTGAATAGGTTCAGCAAACTCTATTTTCTTTTCTATAGAAACAATAGCTGCTTGATACTTTTACACGTTTCTAGGCTGCTGTAGTTGGGATTTCGATATATACAGCTGCAGTGATTCACACTGCTGAGATTATTTATTTACACGTGTAAACTGGGGACTTTTATAAAGCTGACTGCTACTGAAATCAATAGAGGTTCTTTGGTGCAGTTAACAATTCTTCTATCCACCTTCTGGTTTTAAATTGCCCCCTAAAATCAGGCCTTCATTTCCATTTTAGACAAGTTGCAAATACGAATAATGTGAGAGGTAAGATATATTCATGCAATAAAGTGAAGATGCTCATTGAACAATTGGAGGGGAACATACGGTGTGGATTTTGATGAGGCTGTTCTGGACCAGGGTTACCATTTCAGCTCTGCTGCACTTCTGCCCAAGCTCTCTAGAGGGAAGCTGACTCAGAGTAAAAGTAGGGAAAACTCATGTGACATGTCCCTCCTCCCAGCTTCAAGCTCCTTCCAGTTCAGGGCCTTCATGAATTGCAGAGAAATACTTTATACTTTGAAAACCTCACATTCCTTTCCATGAAGTCATGGAAAGAGGGGAAAATACTAAACGATCAATCTCAGTCCACCCTCTCTCCTAGAGTTTTATGGATCTCCATGTCCTCCTCAGCTGTTTATTTTCCAGGATGTCATAAAGGGAGTAATAGACAGGTTAAAAATGATCAGAGATATTTACAAACAAGCTATTGTGTTATTTAATTCTCAAGCATCTACAGGATCTCCCTATAGAGTAACATTCGTATAAACTGTTGAGAAAAAGGAACTTTTATGTGACGTATGGGAGGAGGAAAATAGTGTATTTCCATCAAATCAGGTGAAAACAGTAACTATAATGTAATTATTGCAAGGAAGTTATTTCATCTGTACATAGCACAAAACTTTGCAGCATCAATGCTATTTAAATCTGTAATTTGCCCTCACTGCTGATATAAAATATAACTGTGACACAAGAACAAATGAGAAATGAGCCCCCAGGGGAGAGTAAGTCTGAGCTGGAAACTAGAAGGATCCTAGCAATGAGGAGAATGAAGTATTTGAACATCCTTCAGCTTGGAGCAGGAAGACTAAAAAAGCCTAAGTGGTTTTGTCTTGTCTGTCATTAACTTCATCTGATTCAGTGCAGAAAAGATTTGCAGTAGGCTACAGAAATTTGAGCTTTTGGCACAATGTGAGCTGCTTGTGAATCCAGACCAATGCCTGGACTCATAAAATCAGTTGAGGGATGTCTGCAACCAGTCCTTCATGGGCAGGCATCTGCATCACTCAAATCGTGGTGTGAGCTGCACCAGCTGCAGTATGATCTGAGGATGTGTTCCTAATAGGAATGCTCATTCCCAGAGGAAGCCTGTTTAAGGCTGAGTCAGGGCTCTCATCCAAGGTATGTAGAGAAAGACTAGAGTGACGTTACCTGGACCATATAAGATGAGCTTTAGTTCCAAGGCTGCCAGTGTTAGCTTTTGCTAGTGTGACAGTTGGAGGGGAAACAAAGAGACTGTGCTTTTTGACCTTCACAGTAAGAGGCAGAAGACTGTGTCCAACAAGGTAATGTACAATACCTTTAAAAGCTGGATCTGTGGTGGTATTGCTCGGAGTTTCTATTTTTGGTTTGGCTTTTTTCTGTTTGGCTGGTTGGGGGGTTTTTTTGGTTGGTTTGTTGGTTTGGTTTGGCTTTCTGAAACATGAAAACTGTCTCCAGCTGACGTACATAGAGTCCAACAAATCACTGCAAAGAAGCAGAGAGCAATTCTGTTGTGTGTTTATTTGACCTTGCCCCTCTAATTGCAATGGAGAAAAGGCCATTGAAAATGCTTTTGTCTGAGCCCATGCAGACTGAGGCTAGTCAGCAGGATGCAGGATGCTTCATGCCAAAGCAGAGCCATGTGTGTTAAGCAACAATCAAAATACACAGTACTTGTTGTGGCAAACATGGGGCACATGGCTCGGTGGCGCAGCGTGGGAACTTCTCACTGCTGCTTTTGATTTAAACAGTTTAGCAATTAACATTATTGTTAATCACTGCTCTCACAGAACTGAGCTGAGGGTACTTTGCTGGTGGAAGAAAAAGAGATTCCCTACTTGACAAAATATCACAGCAAAAGGCAGGAGGAAGTCTAAACAAAAGATGGGAGTGAAGAATGTGCTGGCCTGGGCACGCAAACCTGCATCTTGTGCTTCAGAAACACAATGTATTAATCAGACGCTGTTCTGAGTGATGTGTAGGAAGACCCATCCTCTTGCCAAAGAAGGGAAAAAGGATTCATAAGCTATAAAAAACTGTTTAATTTAACACCTTTATCAAGCATAGGCTTTTAAGAGGGATCAATTGAAACTATGGACTGTGAGCACAGCAGATCACAGCGAGTAAACAATTCCACTAACTGTGTTTGGCTATACTGTGCCCACTGCCTTCAGGATTTCGGATGCAATTCTTCACTGATGGAATGGCATCTCGGGCTGGTATATAATGCACACTCTGACTATAAAAGCACAGAGGATCTTTATTGTTGCTATGCAACATTCCAACATTGCAATTAATTTGATAACTTTATGCTCCCCGTGCCCTCAGTTTGTTTAGCTGTCCACTTAGCTAGAGCTTCACTTACTTTCAGTCAGCATCACGTGGCAGTCGTTTCCCTCTGAGTATGGGCAACCTATGGTTGCCTCCATGGTAAAAAACCGTACAAACAACAAATAAACCCCAAAACACCAAGATCAAACCCAACCCCAAATCCCTGAGCCTCCCAAAACCCCAATATCAGTACTTCATTCTTGGGACAAGCCTCATACCATGGAGCTGCTTCACCATCGGGAAAGCGGCAGCAGTTTTGCTTGACATTTTGTTTTGTCCAGTGAGAGTTTTATTACAGGCAGAAAAATATATATTTATATTTGCAGTCCTTGTCATTTCAGTTGTGGGGTGGTGAAAAAGCATGAAAGTTGCACCAGAACTGACTCAGATGCAGACCAAAACATCCCTATTTCTCTCTCCTGTCCCTCTTACTCCTCCTGTAACTTATCCCCTTATTTATCTTATCTGACAATGTTTCACATTAAAAAAGTCACCCAGAAAGACCTTGAACCATCTTCAGTGGGGCTCCACTGCACAGGGCACTACTGACAAAGTTCTTCTCCTTAGATCTGACTTCTAAGAGTGAGACAAAGTTTGCAGTACAGGATATTGGAAACTCTTCTATCTCTCTTCCACAAATACAGAGGAGAAATTAAGATGCTGGACATCTGCACACATTTATTGAATAACCACTTCGGAATCTGATGCCACATGTATATATATGGTTTCAGGTAGCTGGAGGAAAGTAGAGGGCATTAATCCAATAGACACATGAATACCAAATGTTCTACACTGTGCAAAGCTGAAGATGCTTTAATAGCATCCTCCCTTGGGTATCAGAATTGACTGCACATCCAGGTGTAATCTCTGCAGGAACATACCAAACCCTAAGCAGCAGCACTGTATTTCACGCTGCGCCTGAAAGCATCCCAGGACTTATTGCAGAGGTGAGCTGTGCCCCTGTAACCATGGCACAGCCATTTGCTAGGGTCAGAAGCAGACCCAGAGGTTCCCAATCACTTGCAAAGACAAAGAATTCAAGCTGCAGGATTTGAATTTGCTCACAGTTTCTTACAGAGGCTAAAAGAGATCAAGTATCTTGCTTTTTGTAAGTTATTCTTTACATTACCAACATACCCTGAAACTCCCTTGTAAAAGAGAGTCTAAGTAATAACACCTTTAGTGTAACTAAGCAGACACATGGACAATGATATTTAACTTTCCTACCTCCACAAACTTTCTAGTTCCTACTGGAATTTACAGTGCCTCAATAGCTATCAGCCTGTGAGGGTGCTCAGCAATGGAGAAAGCCTTAAAGAAGGGTTTCCCATGACTTCCATCTGTCCAAGTGCAGTGCAAATAATGCCAGGTTCAATGAAGACCCCTTGGGAGCAGAATCAACCCCACCCACGATAAAGTAGTGTCATTTGTATGTTAAGAGCATTGCAAGCCAGTTCCAGTAATCATCTGTAACACCGAAATCACAGATCAGGGTTTACCACCTCTGTGATTTATACCTCTCTAGACTGATCAATAATAGGGACTCTTGCCATTTTTTTCCTTTCTTGTGTAAGAGCTCCCATTATCTGAGCCAGAACTGAAAATGCAAAGTGAAGCAGTTGTTTGTCAGAGCCCCAGTGCTAAGCTCTCTGCACCTTAAAGAATAAGGTAGTACTTTACATTGAAGATGATGTCTATGCAATATGATTGCTACTAAAAAAAGAACTTGTTAAAAGGTGACCAGCCTTAACTGAAATCAAGACACAGCAGTGTCACCCTGTGCTCAGTTCAGTGCCAGAAATGTGCTAACAGCCCAGTCATATTCCAGCTGAAATGCCACTTTCTCAGCTGAAGCTTGGAAAGCTACAGCTCATGGCTGCTTTTCACCATGGCTTTGTGGAGATCCTCATGAGGGGGACCTCTCACGCTGTGTGTGGGAAGGGGACGGAGTCCCAGGGGTCAGGGTGCTTGCTACCTGGCATTTGAACCTCCATGGGTCAGTATATCTTCTCCTATAATGTCTCCACAGACATGTCAGGGTGACATGGGATCCTGCCACCAGGCTGCTTGCTCCAAGCAAATCCACTTGGGTTGTATTCTTTATGTCTCTGCCCAGTCCTGGAAGAATTTGAAATTCCCTCTTTCTGTACCCTAGGACTGAACCATGAGCTACAGGTCCACACCAAGCCCATCACTGCTGCCTTGAAGGGTAGACCTTTTCTGTGTATTCATCTCCATTCTTGCCATGCTGTGCAGCACACAGCAAAGATAGCTGCAGAGAGCTGATGGAGGCAAGGTCTAAAAGCTGACCCAGAAGTGCTGCATCCCACTGGAAGAAAGGGATATTTGTACCCTCTTCTCCAATTCATACCTAGTGTGACCGTCCCTAACAGAGCCTTTGGAAGCAGATCTCCCTTCTCAGACAGGCATTTCATGCCACCACTGCTGATCAGGTGGTATAAAGGAGAAGGGGTTACCTTTAGGGTCACCTGTGGTGTATGATGACATTAAGATATATGTGGCTTTTTGGCATCTATTGGTGAACAAAGCCTCCAACTGATGCTGGAGGTCATGTGAAGCTAGGAAAGAATCTCTCTAACATGAGTTTTGGGGCGGCTGAGCACCTGCTGCAGGCTTATTGCCACTTGGGTTTGGGGGTTGTTTACAAAAGGTGTTACTTGGCTCACTGGGACTTGTTAGTCAATCAGATCTTCATCAGGGACTGTAGTGATAAGACAACGGGTGATGGGTTTAATCTGAAACAGGGGAAGTTCGGGTTAGATATAAGAAAGAAGTTCTTCCCTGTGAGGGTGCTGAGGTGCTGGCACAGGCTGCCCAAAGAAATGGTAAATGCTCCATCCCTGGCAGTGTTCAAGGCCAGCTTGGACAGAGCCTTGGGTGACATGGTCTACTGTGAGGTGTCCTTGCCCATGGCAGGGGGTTGGAACTGCATGATCGTAAGGTCCTTCCCAACCCAAACCATTCTATGATTCTGTGATCAAACAACCAAGTGACTAAAATGCATCCATGAAGTGCAGAGTCTGGCTCAGCAGCTGTACCCTTTGTGGAGATAAAATAAACATCACAAAAATGGGGGGTTTTCCACAGGTTTTTCATTAGTAACCAAAGAGCACATGAAAGTCTAAACCTGAAAGAGCCAAATGCCCAAGAGACATTTTCATGTTTACCTTATGTGAATTAAAATATATAATAAGACTTTATGAAATAAGCTGCATTTCTCCTCCAGACATTCCCAATGTGCAATAGGGCTCATTTGAATTGGAAAAAAGAAAAGCCTTGGAATCACTCTCGACATAATCTTGGGGATTTTCCAGTAAATTCAATTTATTTTGGACTTTGCGTGTGGGTCTGACTGAGCCTTGGAAGGTTCGAGAGAATGTTTTAGAACCTTTGTGTTAGGTTTTTCTCTCTGTAGCAGAAGAGGGAGCCTGAAACAGTTGCATTTATCACATGAGATTCGCTTCAGCGTTACATCTGGATGCATTAATCGTGATCATACTCTGGCTCCAGCCCTAAATGTTTTTGACTGTAGATCAGAGGGAAAGACAGGATGACAGCTCCTTGTATCCAATGTACCAAATGTTATTTATGTGCAAAAAGAAAAAAGGAAAAAATAGCAAAACATTTTCTCCTCTTCTAACTTCCTTAAGTTTCTCATTTGAACTATTCAAGGTCTTGGATCACATGGTGAAAGGGAGACTGCCTTCCTATGTCCACAAAAGCCTTGAATTGGAGACAGTTGCATTTTGTACCTAATTTCTTCCAAAGCAGTAGGTTTTCTCAGTGCTGTAGCAGTCCCATCTCTCTGCCATATGGCAGATGTGGCTTTCTCTTTTATCTGCTCAAGAATACAGAGATAGGCAAAGCACATGCGTGACTCGGGCATTGCAGGAGCTCAAGGCCTGAGGGAGCCTCAGGAGATTGTCTGGTTCCTGTTTTCCCCCCAGGGCAGGATCAGTCCTCCCTGCATCATCCCTGACAGATGTCAGCCACACACATCTGCAGCCAGAGCAAAGGGAATGGCACTGAAATGCAGTGAAGTACACCAGGATCCACAGTGACTGTTCATTTCAAACTGTGATTATTGTTGTTTGGGATTGATTTGTTGGAGATGGTCTCTTCTAAAAGCAATGCCATGAGCTGGAGACCAAGTGAGCAGAAGTGGGGAAAGCTTGGGGCTGTTCTTGCATTCTGGTTTGCACAGAGAAGAAAATGGACCAGAGTGGCAGTAAATGGCCCCTTTTGCCTTTTCTGCCTGATCTGCATATAGAATCATAGAATAGATTGGGTTGAAAGGTCCCTTAAAGCTCCTTCAGTTCCAACCCCCTGCCGCAGGCAGGGACACCTTCCACTAGAGCAGGTTGTCCAGGTTTCTTATAGCTCCTTTAGGCATTGGGAGATGCTTTAATGTCTCCCTGGAGCCTTCTTTTCTCTGGGTTCAACCAGCCCAGCTCTCCCAGCCTGTCTCCAGAGGTGCTGCTCCAACTCAAGTTATGTGTTCCTTTCTGCTCCTGGTGTAGTTATGTATTGCCTTGCTTGCCTAGAAAAAACTTGCCTCAAAAAAACTTGCCTCTTGCATCCACAGTATATATAAAAATATACTGCAATAACAATAAAGAGGTTCTCCTTCCCCTTTGGCTAGACAAAAATTTTCATCTTTAGAGTCTGAAGTATCTCAACAAGCAGATTCATCACCACAAAGTGGAAGACAAGCTGATAAACTTGCTGGATGTAGTTTACAATTATCCTTGATCCCTTAAGTCTCACTTTGATAACAAGTTTTAGTGGGATGCCCCCCTTGCAATGGTTAGCCCAAAAACCTGCTCCCTCGAGGGCCACAGGTACCTTTGAACTCTCCACTGATGCCTTTGCACAAATGTAATTGCTTTTCCAGCAGGGAGGCTGCTAGAGAGCTGGCTCTGACTGTCGGATGTCTGAAGATCTGAATATATTGCCATGGTTAAGAACCAATGTGATTATGCAAAGTAAGGCTCCGTGCGTGTCTGTGAGGGAGTGTGTGGATGAAGTGAACACAGCAGCTTCCCTGGAAACGTGACTGCTTTTACTAAGAGAGTGAAAAATTTCTGCTGTCAAACGAATGCTCCCAGAGAGCTAATGGAAATGGGGATCTGAGCAAAGATTAAGGCTCAACCAGATTGCACAGGCTGGATTTTTGTTGGTGTAAATCCATGCCTACAGAGGATCTGACTGCTAGTCTACTCTAGGCTAGGCTCATCCATCCTGCTCTCCCTCTTTCCACGTGCCCACAGGCACAGAGGCTGGATGAATGTCTGCGCAATCAGGATCCATCCCATTGCTGTGCTGCCTGCAGACATGGCTCCAAGAATAAAATCATGGAATAGTTTGGGCTGGAAGAGACCTTCAAAGCTTGTCTAGTCCAACCCCCTACAATGAGCAAAGACATCTTCAACTAGACTAGGTTGCCCAGAATCCAGCCTGGCCTGGAATGTCTCCAGGGATGTCTCAGAGCAGCCTGGAGTCAAGGCAAGAGAAGGATCCTTCCCAGGCCACAGTTCCGTGAACAAAGCATAGTTGGGGCAGGTCTTAAAGAGTAGGGTTTGTTTCCTTCCCAGCTTGCTTTCTTCTCCACCCACTCTCCCATCTCCTCTGACAAACACATCTTGGTGGGACTAAGACAACGTTGACAACTCAGGAAGTGTGTGGAGTTGGAAAGTCAATGCTGCATTTAGAAGAGACAGTGAGAGGCAGAGCAAGGTGCGAGGAAGAGGTGAGTCCAAGGAGACCACAGATAAATCAGACTCTTCTCAGCAGTAGTGCTTTGAAAAAAGGGACTTTCCAAAATCTCCCCTTTGCTGAAACACGAGTATTTCATGTTGGTGGATGTCATAGTCCATGAGAATGAAAGGGAAGGAGAACACACCATCAGCTGAGATGACAAGCAGTAGCAGCCTAAGAGGTGTAAAATGGGTGAGAGATGCCAGCAGGAGGAGAGGAGATGGTCTGTGATGTGCCAGGATGCTCTGTTACTTCATGGAGTGCCTGCTCTGCCGTGCAGCCACCCGCTGCTCCTGGCAATTGCACACAGGCAGGTGGCAAAGCAGGAGAAGAAGGAGGCAGCAGGAGGAGAAGTGGGGCAGCTTTGGAGGTCCATGTCAGCTCCACTCAGTGGGACACACATGGGAGGACATGGGTGTCATTGCATGCCTGTGGAGATCCATTTCACTGTTTGAATTAAGATGTTTGGTAGAAGCAGAGAAAGGAAGAGGTGGAAACACATCAGGGATGTCTGGAGCTGCAGAAGCACCCATCTTGCCAGCAGCAAACATTGAGAAGGAGCAGGAATTATGCACAGTGCCCTTCAGCATGGAGCAGTGCCTGCCAGGAGACCTGGCCTCCGCATGGGCGGAGATGGTGGCACACAAGCCCTCTTCAGAAAGCATGTCTGGTTTTCCATCTGTGGCAGCCAGTTCACAGCAGTGAGAGGCTCCCCCTGAGACCACCCCATCACAGCCCCAGTGACAGAGAAAGGGCATGGAATTAGGTGTCACAGCACCTTCCCCAAGGCTGCTACTACCCAATGTCTCATGTGCTCTGGCTCAGAAGATGCTGGGACAAACCCCAGCTCCTCTCCTCCAGATAGGAGTCGGAAGGGAAAGCTGACTACCTGATGACTGATTCAGAAGCATATCATTTTAAGAAAGCTTTCCAGGGTTAATAAAGACAAGACATTCAGTGAAAGGATTGGGGATGAAGTCCTGGCCCCTGAAGGGTTAATGGCATCTTTACACAGTGCTCAGGAAGGCCAGGATTTCATGCTGTATTTCCAGGTTGTGAAATACTGTCTCCTTATTTCCTTGATCCAAATACCCTCAGAGCAGCCAGAAAATGGATCTCGGTACATACTGACCATAAGCAAAAGTGAAATAAACACTTCTTTTCCTTTAGGCATGCAGCCAACCCATAAGCATCCAGCCAGCTGAGACTCCACTCTGCTCACAGATGTCAATGCCCATCCCATGCCCATTTGTTGCCCAGCTGCTTGCTCCTTGGTCTGCATTTCTGACTGGCCACAGGACTCCCCAGTTATGTTACACTTGCCTGGTGCTCCAGGGCAATCACACAGATGGGGCTCTTCCTCCAGCCCCTTCACTGGATGTGAGTTAAATAAAATCTAAATCCTCATCTGTTCAGGAATTTCAATTTTCTTTTCTGGGGGCAGCTTTGGAAAGAAACCAGGAACTGCCCAGACGCCTGCAGCAAGGGCTCAACCCTGAAAGAGGCAGGAGTGCATCTTCATCATGCAAGAAACTTCTTTTGCACTAGTCTAGGATCCCAAGTTATTCAAGCTTCCTTCCTAGCCAATGTGTACTCTACATGCAAGCCCATTTTTGCTATTTAGCACAATACTTCACTGTGCAGATGTATCCCAGGAGCTTTTAAAAGCATAAGTAACTCTCTGAAGATTGTTTTGTCCTCTCTTATAAAGCCAGAATACCCACCCACGTCACGGTGCTGCTTTAACACACAAGGTGATTTCCTGACACCGACAGAACAAGTTGGTATCTGAGGCAAAATAGCCCAGAAATCTCAGTGCCAGACTCCACAATGTGTTTGATAGGGTGTGCATTAATGCAAAATTAAAAGATATCCATCACTCTGCAGCAGCATTTACTGATGGTGCTGCATAAGCTAGTAAATAATACAGAACACTAAATAGTACATTATTTTGATGCCCAAATGCTCTTCTAGTGACAATAGATACTGCCAGTAGGGAATTTGGCTCTCTAATTCCATACAAGCACAATTAAGGGAGATATATAAGGAACTGACAACTCAGCTTCTGCAATTGGACTGTTGTGAGGTTGAGACAGACAATTCAGTTGTTAGGGATTCTTTGTCTTGTGGTACTTTCAGGATGAAAGGGAATGCAAAGGGAAGAAGACAGGAAATAACAGGAAATACCAGTGAGTAAAAATAAACATTAAGATCCTGGGCGGTTTATGTATGTTTTATTCTTCCTTGCCACCAAGCTCTAAGTTCAAACGTACTCCCCCTAGTACATATCATAGAATCGCAGAATCCCAGACTGGTTTGTGTTGGAAGGGACCTTAAAGCTCCCCCAGTTCCAACGCCTGCCACAGGCAGGGGCACCTTCCACTAGAGTAGCTTGCTCCAAGCCCCTGTGTCCAACGTGGCCTTGAACACTGCCAGGGATGGGGCAGCCACAGCTTCTCTGGGCACCCTGTGCCAGTGCCTCAACCCAGTCTCACCATGCTCTTTCCACAGGTCTAGTCATCGTCTCTTCAATAACAGAAACTGATAACTCCTCATGTCACCCTGCCTGAGCATCAGCGGGGGCCCTAGATGCTGGGGAAAGCTATTTGATCTATAAGTGCTTTTGGGTTGGGCAAGTTCACAGCATCTGAAGCTCCCTGCCACAGCAGCAATCCTCCTTCCCTGACATGTGAGCACCTTCAGTGCAAATGAAACAAGACCACAGCATTTTCAGCAACAAAGACCTGCAAATCTCCATTTTTCATGCACTGTGTTTTCCCATATTGCATGAAGGGACACATCTGGTGAAGTTTCAAGCCAAATGAAAATCCCCAGCTGAGGTTTCAAATCCCAGTTCTAAAGCAGGGAGCACCTTCTAAAAGCAGAGATTGCTCTACCCTCTTTCTTGGAAACTCAAAAGTCATTTCACCCAAACTCTTTCCTAACCAAGTCAGCTGAGGGCAGGCACCTCCTGCAGAAGATTTCAGCCCAAATACTTAGAATCTTGGATTGAGATGTGTAAGGGGCTCAGTGACAGGCAACACCCTGACATGAAGAAGGGATGAAGGTTAGATAGACACAGAAAGATATGAGTAAAACAGAAGATCTACTTTATCAGTGTTTTAAAGGGGGCAGAAAAGATTCACCTAAAAGGAAGGTTGTGACTGAGGCCAGCATGGGAAACACATTAATTCAACATCTAGTTACTACCTTTAAAAGAAAACCAAACAAAACAAAGTTTAAGTAACCTTCAGGTGAGCCAGCTCCCTGGCTGGTTGTGTCTGACTTGCCAATAAACAACAAAATCTATCAGTAAAGCTTATTCACACACTTCTATTTTGGGTACCAATTTCAGCCCAAAGATCAACTCTTGACACTTAAGTAGGTGAACTGAGAAAAAAAAGATGTTTGTACTGGCTGAAAAGTAACAGGAAGGGAAAACTAATACCTTTATTCCTCTGTGTAGATGGAAGAAGCCATGGGAGTTGTGGCAAGTCTGGAACGAAGGCTGGTGTGGCCTTCAGTGCTGTCTGCATGGGAATGCACAGCTGGCAGCTGATGTGAGCATTGCTGTGAAATCTCACCTGCTGCAGAGGGGAGGAGAAAGGTCAAAACATTTCCCAGCTAACAGCTGTGGGTGTAAATGATAGAAGATAATGATTCTTTAATTGGAAACATCAGGTCCTGAGGACAGACTTGGTTCTCCTTTTTCATGGTGCAAAATGGTAAATACTCTGTAAGTAAAAGATATCGGCCAGCTTTTACCTAACTGCTCCCCACTTCAGTACTGATGTACTAGCTTTGGAATTAGGGCTGAGTCTGCAGATGTATCTGTGCAAATAGGCCCCAAGGGGCAGATTCTCAAAGGCATTTAAATGATTAATTCCCTTCTAAATCAGGGCTCAGGCAGCAAAATATTTTTAGAAGTCCAAGCGTTGACCTGTAATATTTAGTGAAATCACAGCAAATCAAAGTCAGCCAAGTCAGCACTGGGAGAGGTCTGGGAAGATGGAGTAGGAACCATCTTCCTAAACTGTATTTACACTACTAGCAGCTATTGGGTCTGCACAGGCTTGGTGAGACCTGGAAGCAAGTGGTTAAGCAAATGCAGCCCAAGTGTTTTGTTAGGAGCCTGCAGTCAGCTCACGTCCCTCCAGCCCAGCGAACGCTGGCAGCAATACAGCAATTACCACAATACTTACACATCCCTGCACACCACCTTGGGATCGAGATACAGAGACGCAGCTCTGAGTAAATGGCAAAGTATCATTATCCCCACGGTGGAGATGGAGAAGCTAAAATATTGTTAGAGGCCCACAACTGCATTGTGGCAAACAGCGGTGGCAGGAATAGAAACGGGCTTTGCTGATACCCAGCACAGCAGCTGTTTGCACAAGCTCAGAAACCAAACACTGTTTCTGAATATCCTGATGTTTGGGGATTTCCTGCCAACCAATGTCTATGAATATCTTTTTATTTCAATGAATAAAGTCTCCTTTCTTATTTTAGTGAAGAGTTCCAGTGGTGATTATCATATATTTATAGAGAACTAGTGAATATGGAAAGAGCAGCAAGGTTACCATATTCCAAATTCCAGTTTCTTACAAATATGGAAACTCTAATCATGCTGGGCCTGGTTCAGAATACATAAGCATGATCAGATCTCAGTTTAAAATTTGAAAATTAACTTCTTTAGCTTTAGTCTACACCATTGCACAGTTTCACATCTCTATCTCTTTCCATTCCCTATGAGTGATAACGGCAGTCTTCCCAAAGAAGGCTGATGGATTTCCTTGGTGCTTGGATAAAAATCAGACAAAAACTTCCTGGATTGAGAAGAAAAATGTCTGTGTCAGCAGATAGAGCAGAGAGAAACTGCTCTGAAATCTGGAAAATCCAGGAGTCAAACCCTATCTTAAAGGAATTTCCCAAGGACCATCAGCAGTTGGCAGAGTCCCTTGACAAACATCAAATACACACTCCAGCTTGCTGACATGACCTTATCCAGTGAATATTTTGTATCCCAGTGTTATTTGCACCACTCTTCTGGACCTGACCCTAGTCAATTGCACATTCCATGTTTAAGCATACATTTTACTGAGCATAAACACAATCAAAGCCAAGCTACATCCCCATACATGCAGTGGTCCAGTCTGCTGGCGTGCTCATCTTAAAATGCAAATGAAGCTTAATAGTGTCCATATTTTTCATGCACAATTATACAGCTGGCTTGTCAAACAGCCTGCCTTAGCAGTTGTGCCTGCAAAGCAGCTGATGGTGGTGAGATCTGTGGGGGAAAGATAAAGCTAAAAGGCAGCTTGAAATCCGGGCAAAAAGCAGCATAAAATGCTGCAGACAAGAGCATCCACTGAAATCCAAAGATCCAACTCTGCCTAGAAGTGCCAAATGGACTTAAATTGGAGGATCACATCGTAATCCCATATAATGAACGTGTGTCATCTCGCTGTAAACTGCCAGATTATCATTAGTTCATCTTTTGTATTTCCAGGAGAAACTCATTACTTAGCGAGTGAGACGTTGGGAAATTATTTACACTCGTGCTGCTGAGAACAGTGGGCTAATTCCATCTCCTAATTAGCACCACTTACATAAGAAGAGGTAGAGTGCTATAAATACTAGCGGTAATGTGTGCCATGCTGGCACCAGCTCTTTGGCTCTCTGTGCAGCAGTGGCAGCTGCCCCCTCTGGTGGCCTTTTCTTGGGATTTTACTCAAAACACAAGAAAGTCTCCTTAAAATTATTCTTTGTCTAAGGTGGGGAGAGATGGAGTGGCCTGCAGAGCAGG
>NW_009932185.1:181101-211673 GCF_000696875.1 Nestor notabilis
ATTCCTGACCTCCCTTCTGCAGCAGACACCTTTACTTAGCCACCAGTTGATGCTTTCCAGCCTGCTCTGAGATTACTGGGAGAAAACTACTTTTGAATGGGCTTTTAGGGGAAGCAGTGCTGATAGGTGTAAAAAAACCCCTTTGGTTTCACCTAGAAGAAGTTGTGTAGGTTCCAAGCACAAGTGACAAGGTGTTACGGATTTTGTGCCACTGGTGGCTCCAGTCTCCTTAACTCAACCACTGAACCAGACTGGAGTCACAGAATCGCAGAATCCCAGACTGGTTTGTGTTGGAAGGGACCTTAAAGCTCACCCCCAGTTCCAACCCCTGCCATGGGCAGGGACACCTTCCACTAGAGCAGGTTGCTCCAAGCCCCTGTGTCCAACCTGGCCTTGAACACTGCCAGGGATGGAGCAGCCACAACTTCTCTGGGCGCCCTGTGCCAGCACCTCAGCACCCTCCCAGGGAAAAGCTTCTGCCTCAGAGCTCATCTCACTCTCCCCTCTGGCAGGTTAAAGCCATTCCCCTTGTCCTGTCCATACAGGCCCTGTCCAAAGCCCCTCTCCAGGTTTCTTGTAGCCCCTTTAGGCCCTGGAGCTGCTCTAAGTCTCCCCTTAAGGAGCCTTCTCCAGCTGACCCAGCCCAGCTCTCTCAGCTTGTGAGTTTTGCACATCCCCTTTGTACTGGACTGTTTGCAATTCTCAGTGGCAGCAGCAGATGCATTTCACATTCAATAGCAATTAGACAACAACCAGGGAACAACAAAAACCTGCCTCCCTTCCAGCTGGATCAGCTAAGAGAAGCCTGGCTGGTGCTACGTTCTGAAATAAGGAGATGGGAGAACCTTACTCAGAGAAGTGTTTGAGGCTGTGTACCTTCCATGGAGAAAAGGAGGTCTGAGACAAGCTCCTTCTGATCCCATTGGACCTTCCTTTGGTGCTATGTGGAGCCAGGCACCTTCCCAGGATGCTGGGTCCCTTTTGAAGGCCATGATGCCTGGAAATGAAGAATGCAAAGCCCACATCCTTCCTTGGATTTAGGCTGATAAATTGGCACCTGTTTGGAAGAAAAATGAAAAAGATTAGTGCACACTTGAAATGTAATTGTTTAGTTTAAGCCAGTGTTTATTTCAAGGGTGATTTCTTTTCTCAATAACTTTAGGGACGTCTGGGATGTTAGAGAGGGAAGATGAATGGTGTTTTAACGCCAAGGCATACACCAAAAACAAGAAGTCTGGAGAGCCTTTTCCTTTAAGGCATTGAAATACCCGGAAATGAACAGCTCCCATCCCAAACCACTTTAAATATTAGACATAATAGTACACTTATTTTACTTGTTTCATATGATTTTCAGTTGGCACACTTAGCAACAGCCAGGATTTCCTGACTAAAAGCATGGAATTGGCCGACAGATTCAGCCAAACAGTCTCAGATATTAGAGTCCTTATTACAATGTTCCCAGCACCAACTGCCTGGAACTGTTTAATAAGATGGAATTGCTATTTGAATGACACATATAATCAACATTCCCATTTGTTTTCAGAAAGAAAATCCAGCTAATCTCCAGCAGAATTGAATGGAAGTGGTTTGGAGGCAGGCAGTCCATGTTCCAGTATCTATTTAGATGCAATTTGAAATATAGGATTTGCTTTAATGGATCATCAGGTCTTAATATAGAGGGAAAATGAAGGTGTAAGAAGGGTTGTTGAATGAGAAGGAAAGGCCATGTTAAAAGACAACAAAAAATATGAGAGGAAGATAAAAGATGTATTTCTGTGACTGTAACTAGAAACAGTTACTACATCTGGTGGGATTTTTCAAAACCCTTTGGTCATGTGCTGTATCCAGACCATTTTCCTGCTGTGGCAAGAATGGTCCCTATGGTCCATGATCCAATTTGCCAGGCACCTTTTCAATGACCCATGCAAGGCAGCAAAATACTCCCTACATGGTTATTACATACTCCAATCTCCAAGATGAGATCATATAACTTTCATTACAGGGAAAAGCCTCCATCCAAAGTGACTTGCTTGAAAAACGCAGTGAAAAGGAATAGTTTATTGCTTTTTTTCCCCTATTTTAAAACATGTAACATTGATTTTTTCCAGCTCAGTTCTTTCTCTTTTCCTCCTCGGTACCATTCTCCAAAGAAAGCTGGTTTCTTCTTCCAGTGCTCAGTTCCTGATGTTTTTTGTTGTTTGTTGCCTGCTCAGTCTCTCATGTCATCCCAACTTTTAATCATAGAATCCCAGACTGGTTTAATGTTAGAAGGGACCTCAAAGCTCATCCAGTTCCAATCCCCTGCCACAGGCAGGGACACCTTCCACTAGAGCAGGTTGCTCCAAGCCCCTGTGTCCAACCTGGCCTTGAACACTGCCAGGGATGGGGCAGCCACAGCTTCAAATATATTCTTTAGGAAACAATCAAGTATATTCTTTAGAAAAACATACCAACAAAGTATATGCCACTCTCTCCGCTAAATACGACATTTATCTAGTTCCTGTGCCTGCTAAACTGGTGGGTTGTCCATTGCAAACTATTCCCCCCCCCGCCCCAAACCTACTGAAGTCATCAGAGAACACACTTCAAGCCCCTGGTTCCCCTCTGCAAAGCCTGAAGGCTTGGTCCATCAGCCTTGATCACCTAAGGGCTGATGTTGTGTGTTGTGTGTTGCACTAGCAGCTCTGCCAGCACTGGGGCCCTTGGGGACCTCAAGCCCCAGCTGAGGGGCAGCAAGCTTGCAGTGTCGTTCATACCAGCTCAGTCTGCAACGCGCCAGCAGCACTCCTGGGACCACATGCCTTGTGGCACAACAAATTTTAGGATACAGTTTAAGTGGCCACATGTTTGCCCTTGCACTCACTGGTGCTGCCAATCCTGCCTCCCTCTCCTCTGCTGGCATATGGCTCCAGCCAGACTCCCCTTCCCAGATGCTCTTTTGTTGGAAAGGTGCCCAGAATCCCCAAATTCTTCCTGATGATCTTCCTCCCTGTGGGGTATTTTCCTGATTTAGTATAGATTAATAAGACCACATTTCCCTAAAGCTTGCACTTCTACACTCTTCCCCAGCCCATATGTCCCACTCTCTTGCATGGCCATTGGGCTCTGTTATATCTGTTGTGGAATATTAGAGGTGGCAATAACAGAACAGAACCTGCATCTGTACCCTGAAAATCATGTGTGCAGCACATAAAACCACTACCTGGGTCAGGAGTGGGCCCCACATCCCTCTGAGTCCCAGTACAGGCTGTGGGTCAGCCCAGAAGGCACCAACAGGGAAAGTAAAGGTTTAGCTGTGAGAGCCTCCAGGAAAAGCATCTGGCCAGCAGGACGCAGCTCTGTGTGCAACGAGTTGTATTACACTCCGTCTTGATAAGTCATAGTCATTTCGATGACTCCAATTTGATCTGTCTCACAGCACTCCCTCTGGGTCAACGGATATCAGGATTTGCTTTTTTGAGCACTGGGGAAGAAAGGCTGGACCTTGAAAGTTACTTTTATACAGGTGTGTAAAACCAGAAATACACAGATGTAGACACATTCCCATTCAGTTGTTTTCCTTGCAAACTTTAAAGGCATCATAACACTTTTATATGTCAAATTCAAAGGCAAAATTTTGCTGTTGTTTTATTTTTATTCCCTCTTATTTGACTTTATATTTCCAGCATATTGCAAATCACAGGTTTACACCAGGATGTGAGACATAAAAGCATTGCCTCATTACACAGATGTTTGGGATTAAAATTATAGGCTAGTGGCATATATGAGGCAGATTATAATCAGTATCTAGAGTGCTGGGTGATGAATCACAACAGTGTTACATACCATCAGCCTTGCATGATGTTGCAGGTCAGAAGTTAATGATCCAAGCAATGCTATTTAGCACAAGTGCTGCAGGACTGGATGGATGACGCCTGTGTGCATGTCTCAGAGCTGATGGGTGCCATATTGCTCCTTGTGATTTCCCCAGAACTGAAGGTAGGACCTATGACGGGTGCTAGACAGACCACTTCAGATCGTGGAGACCAAGAAGGTTTATCTCTGGCTGTTGCATGTCAGGAGGGATTAAGTAGAGAGAAAGCAGGCAGGAAGCTGGGAAAGAATGAGTAGATAGCTATTAGTTGGAAATCTTTCAGCTGAAGAGGTTTTTGCAGGAAAACACCCACCTCTGGAAATGGAAAGTTTTTACAGGGAAATAAAAGCCTTCAGAGAACTTTTTTGCACCTACACAGGCTGGAACAGTCTGTCCCATGACTGCCTGTCTCCACAAAGCTGAGCAGGTTCTCAGAAGCTCCAGTCCCTGCTGATTTAAAAAGGCAAAAATGAGCAGCTTGCACAACTTGATGACAATGAGGAGATTTAGCACCAGGAAGATCTTCCAGCACAGGGACTACCATGGACTCATCCCTCTGTGAGCCCGCTCCACTGAGAGCATTTAAACACTGACTAGTGCTGCTGTAAGCCTGGCAGCATTCCTGTTGTTCTCAAGCATATTTCCCTTCTGACTGAACATTTAAGAAACTGCAGATTCTGTTTAAATGCATGGATCTGTGTTTGCGTGCTTGCTGGTCCCAATGCTGACTCTACCACTAAAAGCAGAACATACATACTCATATATATATATATAATGTGTGTGCTCACGAGACACACACACAAGAGTGAACATTTCACTTGCAAAAACACCCTGCATCTCATCTGTCAGTAATTCTGCACTCCAGAGAGACACAAGTGCTGACAATGAGACAATTACAAAGGTGATTGAGCTCTGAAACGTATTGTTGCTCTCTTCAATAGTGCTGATTGGCAGTGGTGATTAAATGACTCAAGCAAGGGGAAGTGGCATTCAGAGGATGACCAGGCAGATCATGGATGCAATCAGCATAAGCATCTGATAATAAGTGCTGGTTTTCTTCTTGATGTAGTTCAGAGGGAGGACGGCTGCTGTCACCTGCTGCTGTGGAGCCAGGTGAGTTCCTTCCTGTGTGGTTAGGATGGGAGCAGGACTTTGCCTATTTCTCCATTCTTTTCCTTACTCCATCTGGTGGTTTCAGGGGTAAACCCAGGTGCTCAGTCTGTATGGCCTGAACATCAGACCTTAGAAGGCCACAGTCCAAACAGGACTTGGAGGTAATTCCCTCTCCTGCGATGCTCTGGAGGTGTTGGTCTTTGGGTACCTGCTTCTTTTATCCATCTCATTCACCTTGGGTTTTCTTCTTAGTCACTCTCTGGTTCTTACGACTGCTGGAAGTGCCCAATTGGTGGGGAGAAAAGAGGGCTATTGGCAAAAAATTAGAAGATGCCCACCATGGAATCATACACTCATATCACATATAGACTTGACTTAAGACGCTCCTCAGGGTTATACCTGGTGGCAACTGAACCCCCTCTACCGGCCTGGAAGAAGTTCTGACCTAAGGATATGACTTTTCTGATCTTGCACGACAACTCCCATCTCCAGTGGCAAATGTTTCCTGAGCTATAGAAAACACCAAAACTATAAGAGTGAAACCAGAAATAGTATTTATGCAGAATATGATACTCCAAGGAGCAGCCATCAAAATAGACTTCTAATTTAGAGAAGACTGTCAAATGCCCAGTAGAGTTACTGCATCATGCATCAAATTTCCCTTTTGCAGGTTTTAATTCTTGACTTCCCTCACAGGGCAGAAAACAAATGAATTATTTTAACAATTGCTGACTGTAATTATATCATCAGAGCCTCAGCTCTTCCCTCAGATATGACAAGGCCAACAGAGCAAACTGCCCAGTGCAGAGGTGATCTGGTCCCCAGAGGACGGTGCTGCTTGTGCTGTCTTGAATCACAGTCATGTGTTAACCCTTCTCAACCCAGTGTATGATCAAGCACCACCATTTGAGTGGATTGAAGGGGAATATCTTCCTCTCCTGAGTCGTGGGTACAGATTTCTTCCATGGCAGAGAGGCCTCCCCTGGAACCTACAGGCTAAAACCCTGCTCTACATTTTCTTATAACTTTAAGGCGATTTCTTTGCAATAGGGAAGGGAGGGCAGCCAACCTGGGTGAGGTTAAGGAAGGATTTGGAATTTATGGCATGCAACCAACATTGATTTAGGATGGAAAGTGCATCCTATGCAGCGCAGCACAAGCATGGTGCTGGTCATATGCCTGCCTTGCTTGGCACCCTCTTCCTACACACTTCCCAGCACAAGTGCTGTGATGAGGCAGTGGACAAAGGACATGCTGAGGAGCAGGAGCCGCTCAGAGGACTGAAGCCTTTCTAGCTCCTGATGCTCACACACACCTCCCAGGACTCACTACCAATGAGTTCCTCATTATTTCTTTTCCTAATGTTCACAAAAGGCAGCAGTAACGTCTTTCAATATTGAACTGCACTTAATGATTTCACCATAATGAAATTAATAATTAACTGGAAAGACATTTGGACCCTTTGTTGAACAAAACTCACTAATTTTATGATGCATTAGGACTGTCCGGTCTGGTCTCTGAAGCAGCTGTCCCATAGGTGGGAGCAAGCCAGGGGCTGCAGAAAATGTGTCTTTTTCTTGTCAGAGCATTTCTGACAGGCCTCCACCACGCAGTAGCAGCTCTGCTCACAGGCACCATTAGCTCCTGGTTTCTGGATCGTACCAAAGACAGGAGAGCAGAAGAAAAAGGTCAGCACAGATGGGGAGGAGGCAATAGCCAGCTCCCCACCAACTATCTGCCATTTGTGAGATGCCCAGACAAAGGGGTTTTAAAAAGAATGTAAAGGGCATCTATGGTTTCACGTCTGCTTCAGAGGAGAACATCTAGTCCTACAGTAGACCAAAGCAATGGAAGCCACCATTCATGGCAGGAATGAGGTGTGAGGTGTAAGGGAATGACCACTTCATACAGCAGTGCCCTGTACCCTCAACTATAGTCCCCAAGCTCATGTCATTGCCATGGGGACAGTAAGTAATCATGGTACAATGGAGTCCTTCAGCTGACACACAGGACTAGCAGATTCTGTTGAACTTGGCTGCTTCGCATGCTGCAAGCACACAAGTTACAGAGTCTTGAACTTGGAGACGTTGCATGGAAACACACTGAGTCTTTAAAACCTTGGACTCAAACCAACAGATTAATGGCATATTTTGGCAACCCCACCACAACCTGAAGGAGCAGGTCCTCTGCCACACCACCATAGTGAGCCTGCCACTGAGCCAGCACTGTTCTTTGGCACTGAGGCATCTTAAACTAACACTTTAGCTTTCCTTTGAAGCCAACTGAATTAATCAATTCGTCCTTGGCACTGAAATGAAGCTTGCTTTCTGCTAGGTGGGTCAAAACCACACAATCTATTTCAGCTGTTCTGTTCCCCTGAATTCTATTACCATACGTTGCAAAGGGGGAGATTACAGGGAAGGCAGAGCTAGCGGCATTCTTTGCTTTATGAGGGGGAAAAAAAACACGCACACAATTTATTTTTCATTGCTTTATGATGAATATGAATTCAATTACATGCAAAGGAGAACTGCAGTAGTCAGTCAGAATTATACTCAGCTAGTAGCAAATATAATGGCTTTTAACAAGGAGAGCTTATCATCAAGGTTCAGACAAGCCTGTGTGTGTGTTGCACCTGATGAACCTGCACAAGGAGACAATGACTATCACAGCTGAGAATTAATCTCTCATCTCCATGGCTGGAGGTGGGAGGAGGAAGCAAGGTGTTACTGGTCATTGCCAGTCCTCCAACCACATGTGTCAGGCAGCAGCCATGGGCACCAGGGAGCAGAAGGACCATCTGTCAAAACATGAGCACATACAACAAAAGCAACACAGAAACATGCTTGTCTCCTTTCTTGTTCCTGTCACTTTTCCCACCAGGCAAAATGCATCTCTCCATGTTACTGGGTAATGTTTCCAACAGCCTGGTGAAGCTTTGCCCACATTGCTCACAAGCTTCAACGTGTGCAGAAAACAGCTCTGATCCAGCCAGACATCTGGGAAGTGTCTGTACAAATGGCATCACAGCACTCAAGAACCCCAGCGCACAAGGGCGTGTACATCTACATGTCTATATGTTTGTGCTTTTTTGCTTATAAGGCTCTCTATATACTCCACTTGTGCAGGAGGTATGAGTTCTTCAAGGAGACATTTTAAGTCCTTTTAAGTCCTTCTAATTGAACAGAAACCCCCTATCATTAGCACTTCTGTGACAGGCACATGGTGCCTCTTAGCACAGCTCTATGGGAGCAACAAGCCGCCTGACCCAGGGAGGGCAGCGAGACTCACTGCAGCCCTAGGAGAACCCTCACCAACTCTTCTGCCCTGCAATGCCCAGACAGCCCCAACCCCTGGATCCTCTCTCCTGCTCCTGAGAAGCACCAGTGTGCTGGTAGCAGCCATGTTTCCCCAGCTGCCCCAGCATCAGCAAGAGAAAGCCTCAAGCAAATAGGAGGAGAAACAGATGAGGCACATACTGTGCCTTCATCTCCAGCATGGTGCAGCTCTCATGGGGTGTCACTGCTATTTGTGCAACACTGATACATCAAGCTTGCTTTCTTCAGGGTAACTCTCCAGATGATTCTTGGGGTGCTGAACAACTCAGAATCAGAAAACTAATGTTAATGTAACGTTAATGCCAAGCAACCACACCCAGCCCTCCTCTGGGACCAGGCTGGAAGATTGTACATCTTTAGTTATCACTTAATAGAGCAATCCTTAGCTGCAAGTCCATCTAACTTGACATTGCTCAAAGCCCTATAACCCTCAGCAGTGCACACACACACAAGTGTGCTGCTGCCTGTCCAACCCGCCTGTGGGCCAGGCACACCAGTCAAGCAAAGGGAATCAACTGGGAGCAAATGGGAGGGCACAGGCAGCAGCAAGCCAGACAAGACTGGCCAGAGATGTCATGTGTTTTGAAATGCAGCTATTAAAGCCCATCCCTGGAGCAGCAGATATGCCAGGCCATGCTTCCCAAAGGAAGCTGGTGGAGACAAACATCCCAGGAGAAGCTGGTCTGCTGTCCTCTCTGCACACAGGCTGCACACTCAATGCTTTCCCTTTCTCAGAAGCACAATGTTATTTTGGAGCACCTGTCTGGAAATGGATGCTCCAATCGTGCCCAGTAAGAAATGTTTCAAATTCCCTCACTATTTTTCATCTAAGCATTTCATGGCTATTTGTGGTTTAACTTTACATCTTTTTCAGCATAGAAGCTGTATCGCTACTCTTTAGATCAGAGAAATAAGACACAGGGCATCACGTTTCTTGGCCAAACTTATGAATCAAGACAGAGGAGAGCTCAAACAAACCCCTGACATCTGTGCTCCTTCATCCCCATGTATTTGCTCCATCTCATCAGCTGAGATGCTGATGGCAGCATTGTGGCTCTGAAACCCAGAGACTGTTCTCTCACCTGCCACCTGCAAAGTATTTATTCAGTGCTGGAGAAACCATCAAGCTTTTGTCCAAACTGCTGTCATTAACTGACTTCTGCTGGCAAGCAGGATAGTTCTGTGTTTAATGCCCTGCTCACAGCATGGTGCTGACACCCCAACAGTGCTGCTGCTGCTCCACTTGGGTATGGGAAGGTGCAGCGGCAGCATCTCATTGCCAAATCTCACTTCTCTGTGAACCCCCGTGCTGCCTCATCTCAGCACACCCATAACCTTTCTGTGGTCACACAGCAAGGGGTGTTTCCAGTCAATAACACAAGAGAAGGTGTTTAATCCCATTTCCATCCAAGCAGGTTGCCAAGCTGATAGCCCATCCCTGGTTCTCCCCTTTCCTAAGCCCACGATGCAGCAACATAAGCAAGGCTGAGCTCTGTCCTGAACACAGCAACGGCACCAGCAGCCGGCTCCGGGTCTGGAATCAGATGGCATCATTAGACAAAACCTACAGGCTCGAGTTTTGCCATCTGCTCACCAGGCTTGATTGAAAGTAGAGGAATTACATTAAATTACCTGATTATGTGCAGACTGACAGATGATAGCAGATATTACAGCCAAGGCTGAACAAGACCTTGGTCAGTACTGGAGGAGTGGGAGTTTTGTCCTGGTAATAACAAGCACTGAATGTTTCTTCTCTTTAGAGCTGTTTTGCTTGGGTTTTGTTGAGTTTTTTATCTGAGGATGGAGAAGAAAACATACAAATTGCACATAATAAGTGGGACACAGAGAAAAAGAGCAATCTGTATTCACAGATGTTGCAATACAACCAAAGGTGCTTCTCTATTTTCTCTCCTCCTAGAATAAGCTGTACACATGTAATGAATAACAAAAGAGATCTCTATAGAATTAATAGCACACAGTCCTTCTTGACTTGCTTTTAATCACAGTCCGTACCCAGTGGGTCTGGGAGGGAAACTCAGCATTCCTCATCTACTCAGGCAAACCCAGTGGTTGTCAGCTATCCCAGTCCTTCATGGCTTTAGCACTGCAGCTTAGGGAATAAAACCAGAATCTGTGGGTAGCCCTATGAGCTTTGCTCCTCACTGGGAGCAAAGATGGGATTAAAGTGAATCCACATTTCACTTGAACACAACTGGTGTTCACAAATGATATGTGCAGAAATAGCCTTTGCTTAATTAGATTCCTGCACAGTGATGCTTCAGTTTTATATTTATGCAAATTCATGGAGATCCAGAGGATTTCACTCACTTATAGAAGGTAGCTTAGAGGTAGATCTGACTCTATCAGTCTATAAGATGCACACAGACTATTTATTCTGAGTCTTTTAGACATCTATTATTAGTGGTGCAAATGGAATGGTTCTGGGTATCTGTGCAAGCCTCCAGCTACAGAAGAATCTGCGAAGCTTTTCAATTAGATGAAGAGAGAAAAGGAGTTTAGATATGGCTGAATCTTAAAATGATTCCAGATTTGCAAAGCAGGGTTTGTAAGTGGTCTCGCCTGGCCTGGCCAGGGCTGGTGCAGACCACAAGACAGCAACGTGTAGCGCAGTGGGAGATATGCATAAAGAAAAAGCAAACCAAGTATGAGTCATGGGTGAGTGTCGTTAGAGAACACTGCAAACCAGAGTCCCATCCATCAGAAAACCCCATGACCTCAATGTGTTTTGTTTAGAAACATTTCTACATACATAAATCAAAAGGTTTTGCTTTGCCTTGGTGAACTGCTGCTGCAGCCAAGCAGCTTGCTTACCTCCACTGCCTGGCCTTCAGCCCAGACATCTCCCATCTCTCCCGCAGAGCACAGCCTTGGAGGGACAGCTCCCTGTCCCTCTGTCCTGCCTGGCCAGACTCAGCCCGGGGAAGCAGATGATCCACCATGCTCCCTGGGCAGCAGGAGGATGCCACACAACACTGCAGAGCTCCTGCAGGGCGCTGAACCAGCTCTGGTAAACAGAAAGAAATGTTGAATTAACTGAAAATGACATGTTTTGATTTGGCTTAATGCTCTGAGATAGTTTGATCTGGATCCACTAGACTGGAATGACATGTTTTGTTTAAATATTCTTGATGAAAGAGAAAAGTATATGCATTGATTTGATACAAAATGATTTTTTTCTTCCATGGAAAAATTGATCTTTTTACAGAAACAGCATTATCCATATCCACAAACACTTAAGCACCTCTAGTTACCACATGTTGGCATTTGCTAGATTTCTTGTGATCTATAGGGCTTGATTCTCAATTACAGTAAAGTCATTTTACATCCTTTTGCTCCCTGCTACCCTGAGCCATAAAATGGGTGTGAAAATAGTTATGGAGGAACATTGAGAGCCCCCAGACAGAACACAATTTCTGCCTGCAAACTGCAACAGGTAGACACAAGAACATCCCTATGCAACGTGTGTTGCACAGCCTGATCCCAGTCCCTCAAACCATGTTTGCATGAGGCTCTGCTTCTGGGCCTGATGGCACTGCAAGGTGCAGAGAGAGGCCAGGCTGCAGGGGTAAGCAGGATTGGGCCCACATAGGATAACACGAACTGCAAACAAGCTACACCTACATCCAATTACCCTGCAAGGGTTGCTTGAGCCCTGGGGATCCCTCCCTTTCTCTTACTTTCCTTTCAGGTATCAACAAGAGGTCCAGAAAAAAGAGCCAAAGTTGGAGGCAGGGGAAGGGGGATCTTCATATGTCTGGAAAAAACAGAAATAAACCTTCCCAGTCTCATGATGACTCAAATATTTGTCAACTGGTCTTTATGGGAAAGCAGCGAAGAAGATTTCTGATGCCACTGAGGAACCCAGTTCGAACCTGGTTCTGAACTGTAAACCTACTGAGAGGAGGAATTATCACACCCAGGAATTACTGCATGTGATGGATTTCTAGTCTGCTAATAATTTATTTTACATTCTTCATAAGCATATTCCCAGCAGCACATATTCTAGAGCAATAAATAGTTCCAAGGACTCTCCTCGTTTACTCTGCCCACAGCATTCTTTGGACTTGCTTCATTTCATAGCCCAAGGCTGCTCTGTGGTTTAGGTGAGTTTTAGACTGTGCCTGTTTAAGGTGACAAGCCATCAAAAAGCTGCTGCTGCCTCCCTGCCAGTGCGGGGTATCCTACCAGCAACAGCTCCCAGTGCTCTCCCTATTGGAAGCTCTGCCCTGCTTTTTAATCAGCATTTTCATTTGGTCTGCATCTGTAGCATTCCAGTGTTTCCATACCCAGCCTGTATTTCCCTTCTCAACAAGCTGTTACTTTCTCTTTGGCTTAGGGATGCTTCAGAAAGTTTCCCCAGTGCTCCTCATTGTGAATGAGCTGGATGTTTAAAACAGACAAGCAGAAACTTTATCAAATGAACAAAAGGAGCCACAATGAGCAGCTATTCATGGAATGCTGGAAGGCAGCAACAGTGACCATGAAGATGGTCAAACTGGTTATAGAGTGCTGCCTCATCTGCCTCCCATCCCACAAGGTCCGTGGAGCTCCCCTGAGCAGGACAGAGGGTCTACATGGTTGGGCTGCTCAAAGTTACCCACAACTGTGATTTCCAGGCACCACAGGAAGGCAAATAATAACTAAATCTATTAAAATAAACCCAGTCCAGCTCTCTTAGCCTGGCTCCAGAGCAGAGCTGCTCCAGCTCCGTGGCCTCCTCCGGACTCACTTGAGCAACTCCATGTCCCAGATTATGTTGGGACCCCACAGACCTTCTGCCTATCCTTGAAAAACCTGCACTTAGAGCTGCACCTGCTGTAAAGTGAAGGATCAACCCTGAGGCTTGGCCAGAGGCCAAACTTACAGATGGCCCCTGCTCTTCACTTGGTGGAGGATTTGGATGCTCACGTGGGCAGATCAGGCTATGAGCACAAGGCAGATGTGCCACCGGGGCTGTGCCTGTCCTGCACGTTCCTGCTTTGTAAAGACTCACCTAGTGATGGAACCTGGGGAGATAAAATGGCCCAAAGAACCGGAAAGGATCTTGTCACCTTCTGCTGCAGCAGATGAGATTTGCAATGCAGCCTGCCCATCATGGTAAGAGGGATGTGCAGATTTGAGTTGTGGGATGCTGCAGGCTGCTGTTCCCAGGACAGCTGAGCCAAGTTAACTGTTAACATAGCTCCTGTACTTCAATTTATGCTGCAAAATGAATGCTGTTCTCATGGGCTGCAATGAGGTTATAACATGCCTAAATACCTCATTAATGAGGGCTCTGTAAGTACCACAGAGACAAACAAGATTTTAGAGGGGCAGAAGCTTTTGTGCTTTCCCCTTTTCCACTGGGGAGCATTTCAACTCACTGTCCAATTTGCAATTGCTAATAGTAAATTTGCACATTGAGATGGGTTTGCTAGAACAGTTTTTGCCTCTGTCTAATTGTTTTTAAACTTTGCATCTTGGGAAGAATTAGCCATGATGTTGTTCTTATAGGCTCAGATTTGGTTTAGATTTTATTCCCATAATATCCCATATGTTTCTATTGTCTTCAGGGTAGCAGAGCCAAGTCATCCTCTGACTAAGACCAGTTAACTGACAGAGCACATCAATGTACTGGACAAAGCATTTGCAGGCTGCTGTAGAGGTTAAGACAAACTTCCCCAGTGGGAAAGATTATACCAGGAATTAATGTAAATCTTGGTAACATGATTATTTGTATTCTTTTGAACTATACACATATGAACTATTTATTTTCTCAGGGCTTTTTATTTCTGAAGTGAGCAGCAGCGAGGAGGTGAGGATGGTAGGATGTCTGACTAAGACTGCTAAGGCCAGGTATTTGCATGGAGACATTCCTTCGAGTCTTGGCAGTTGTCATGGTTTAACCCCAGCCAGAAACTGAGCCCCACACAGCCACTCGCTTGCTCCTTCCTGTTGGGATGGAGGAAAGAACTGGAAGGGTTTAGGTGAGAAATTCTTGGGTTGAGCTTAAGCCAGATTAATGGGGAAAGTAAAAGCCACACACGTAGGCAAAGAAAAACAAGGAATTCACAGAACCATGGAATGGTTTGTGTTGGAAGGGACCTTAAAACTCCCCCAGTTCCAACCCCGACACCTTCCACTAGAGCAGGTTGCTCCAAGCCCCTGTGTCCAACCTGGCCTTGAACACTGCCAGGGATGGGGCAGCCACAGCTTCTCTGGGCACCCTGTGCCAGTGCCTCAGCACCCTCACGGTAACGAGCTTCTGCCTCAGAGCTCATCTCAATCTCCCCTCTGGCAGGTTCAAGCCATTCCCCTTGTCCTGTCTTTACAGGCTCTTGTCCAAAGCCCTCTTCAGGTTTCCTGGAGCCCCTTTAGGCACTGGAGATGCTCTAAGGTGTCCCCTTCAGGAGCCTTCTCTTCTCCAAGCTGACCCAGCCCAGCTCTCAGCCTGGCTCCAGAGCAGAGCTGCTCCAGCCCTTGCAGCATCTCTGTGGCCTCCTCTGGTCTCTCTCCAACAGCTCCACATCCCTCTTGTGATGGGGTCCCCCAAGCTGAATGCAGCATTCAGAATTCATTCACCACTTCCCATGGGCAGGGAGGTGTTCAGCCATCTCCAGGACAGCAGGGCTCCATCACTCCCAATGTTCCCCTTTCCTTCTTCTCCCACCAGCTCTGTATGCTAAGCATGACCCCATATGGTCAGGGGTATCCCTTGGGTTAGTTGGGATTAGCTGTCCTGGCTGTGTCCCCACTCAATTCCTTGTGCACACCCAGCTGCTTGCTGCTGATGCTGTGCTTAAAACTAACACTGGCTTTGGTTTTAAAGTGTTCTTAAATCCTCCTACTCAGGGAAATAGAAATATCCCAGTACACCTGCTCAACTTGGCCACTGCTTTTTGAGGGAGGTATTTCAAGGTGCTGGTCCCTAAACTGCTTTTACCAAGCCTTTGGCAGTTTGGATATTTTAGGATTCAGGCGATGTGCACCAAATCAGAGAAAGGCCAAGAACTCGAGACATTTGTGTCTGGTGGAAGCGCAGCTTGGATCAGAGCCCCACTCACTGCAGCACTGTTACATCCATCCCTTTACTCTGGCTTCCACAAAAGCCTCTGAACTAATTTCCTTCAAGGGAGAATGGTTCCCTTTCCATTACTGTATTGTAGGCTTGTAATCCCAAGCAAGCTCCTAAAAATAGAGCCACTACCTAACATCTGTGCCCTTCTAATGTCAGTAAAAGCAGGGCATGAAGCGCTTTAAATCAGACTCTTATTCCTGGAATAAGACGGATCACCCCTCTCTGGTCAAAAGCCACAGATGGCAGATGTTCACTTTTATTCCCTTTGGCCATCAGCAGTGGCAGATTCAGAGCTGCTACAAAGCACCAAGGCTCTGCACCAGCTCTTAACTCTGGGATATCCTGGCTGTCTGCTCTTCTTCATTCTCTTGAAGCAATCTTTAATCTTCCCAATTTTCCCTTAAGGGTCTCTGCTCCAAAGCCACAGCTAGAAGAATGCCTTCACACAGCCTCAGATTTCACAAGTGCAATATAACCTTAAGGCATGGAGTGAAAAAGTGAATGTGAAAGTTTGGGTTTGGTTTTGTGGTTGTCTTAAAACTAACACCAACTCTACCATTAAATCAAAGTGATTCCATTCCCAGCTTCCCCACCCATGAAGAGACCCAATCTGCTTATTTCTTTGAACACTGAAGCCCAATAATCCTGTGCTCCCTCCTCTCAGCCTTTTTTTCCCTCAACAATCTTCCTCATTGCAACAGAAGCACCAACAATAGACCCACTGAACCTATGGGTTTGCAGTAGGTCGTACAGTCTGTATGGTAGCTGGCACCTCCCATCCTCTTTGCCTACCTTTGTCTGCTCATTAGTACGACTTATCCATGATAGACTTCATAAAACTATGGCTTTCCAAAGGATCTCCAGGTGCCTTTGACTGAAGCTTGAATGTCCATGAGCACAAGGAATCTAGAGCCCTGGCTGGTCCTGTGGTTCACTGGCCCTTAGGATCTCACCTGCAAAGAAAGTGAGAGGGCCTGTGAGGTCTGAGACCTTGAAAGCACTTAAGCACTCCTTGCACACACTTCCCTGAATAAGATCCTCTTCCTTTCCCAATAGACTTAGCTTTAGCATGGCCAAGAGAGACATCAGATATGGAATGATGTGTCTTATTTATCATGTTGATGGGAGGCAAAGGAAACATAGTCAAGGACTAAGTGAAAGTAGAGGATGAGAAGATGGAGTAATTTTCAAACTGGCTGGGGAAGGACGAGCCTGAAACAGAACCAAGCTTCTAACCAGACCTTTGGAGTCATCTGAGGTGAGACAGGAATCAGCAGAGATTTCATTACTCACAAATCCCTCCAGATGATTTAAATAATTCATAGCAAACACTGGAATGTAAAGACAAGGCGTCCCATTAGGAGGCACATTGTATTGGGTTTGTTCATTAGGATGAGTCACACAAAACACATTATTACATAAAGCAGGATGTCTCACTAATTACATCAGTCTGGGGGCTATAATGAGCAGTGCCTGGAAAAGCTCTGGGGGACTCAGCCCTTGTCATTGATATTCCAGGAAGTCCCACAGCATCTCTCTGCACAAAGTCCCCCATCACTCCCTTGGGCTCTGGCTCCCAGCATCCTTGCTATGACTCTGCCTATGGATGCCAGCATCTGTTTCTCCAGCAACGTCATCTCTCCCATGCACCAACCCATGAGGACATGAGTCTTTTCGTGCTCACCCCACACAAACAGGGCACAGCTCCAGCCAGGAGCCCAGCTCTGACATCAGTGAGGGAGAACCCATCCCTGAGCTGAGCTTCTGCCACTGCATCAACTGACAGTATCATGGAAAGTAAAGGAGGCGCATCTATCGCTGTTACATCTAGAATAACAAGGCAGTGCTGCACTGTGGCTTTCAGAGCGAGGGGAACTGAAGCATTTCAATGGCAGCTGCCAGCATTTGCCCATACAGGCAGGCAGTAGCTGTGCCTGCCAGATGGAGGGGAGACCCCAGACCCCACATTTCCATGTTGTTTATCTGCAAACATTGACCAGGGCCAGCCCTGATTGCACAGACGATGGTGCAAACATCGTCCCCCCAAACTGGGGGAGCATGGACGATGGTTCAAACAGGTACTCAAATGGGAGGAGCTTGAATTTCATGAATAAAATAGAGGTTTAGCTTTCCCTTGCTACGCAGATGTTGCAGGGCATGAGGACAGTGCCCAGGTTTCTAAGACTTGAGTTGTTTTTGTAGAGACAGGAGAGAAATCCTCCCTGGGGATGTACCAGCAGTAGCTAGGGAGTTGTAGGCAGGCACAGGCAACCCATCCCATCTGTGCAGCCTCTGCCCACTTTGAGAGCTCAGCAATGCAGCTCCCTCCTACCTCTTTGACAAAAAGAGTTGTTATGAGAGACATACACCACTTCTCTACAAACTCAGTCTTCAAAAATCTACACCATCCTGTTGAAGCCCACTGCAACCTCAGGGTCACGGGATGGTCCCAGGCCCCCTGCAGCCTCCTTTCTACTATCCTACAGCTTCCCAGGTAGGACTGTGTCCAGTGATGGATGCTTGTACCCTGCAATGATGTCAGACAGAGATCAGAAACATGCATGGGAATTAGATTTCACTGTTTGGCAAAGAAGACGATCATATAAGTCAGGGGAGCATCAAGCTCTGCACTAACTTAAGCTTTCTGAATAGCATCAACCCCATGCTCGGTTATATCTGTGGACACTACTAAAATATGGACATTACCAAAATATTCCTGCCAGGATACAGTGTTGGTTGTACAGAATCTGTAGAATTTACTGGTGAGGAGAAGGGAAAAGGTCAGGGAACATCCTCACTCTCTACCAGTGAGTCCTTGTGACTGTATCAATATGCAGTAGCAATGACAGGGACAGATGATCCAGAGCTTCCTGTATTATTAATATACAGTGAAAGATGAGGCAGCTATTGTGAAGAGTATCTGTTTGCATGTTTAAAATACAATCTCTAACCTCAATGAACCGATGATGCTGTATTAAAACGCAACTAACCTTTTAAGAAGTCCCACACTGAACAGAACAGAATATATTTGCTGAGTTCAAACACTCTTAAATGTTCCAAGCTTGGAAATAGGACTGTTAAGATCAGGAGGACAACACAAATCAAAAATTAAACAGAAAGGTGGGAAGAGAAAAATGCAGTGACAAGTGCCAGTCATAGAATCATAGAATGGTTTGGGTTGGAAAGGAACTTAAGATCATCCAGTTCCAACCCCCTGCCATGGGCAGGGACACCTCACCCTAGACCATGTCACCCAAGGGTCTGTCCAAGGTGAGGTCCTTGCTGAAGCCCACTGCAATGGACGGGATGTAGAAGGAGAACCAAGAGAGGGGAAGTGGAGACAGGGCTCAAGGTGTGCCCAGACTCCACCAACTCCTCTTCTGGCTGCCAAAGTAGGACTTCAGCTCTGGCCATGGGACACACAGACTGTGATACAGACCAGTGCGGCACCACACGTCACAGCGAGAGAAGGTGCTTCCTCACCCCCCTCTGAGCCTCCACCTTTGTAGGGCACCATCCACTCATGCACGCCTGGCCCAAGATAAGCAGTTCACCCCAGCACTTCAAATACCATATTCTTATCCTATCAATCATTGTATGAAACAAGCTCCATTCATAGCCCTGGTCCAGCTTCCTCCCTCATCCCGAGCTCAGCCTCATGACAACTAGAATAAGAAGTGAGATTCTCCCTACTGCACCAGGGAAGCAGGAAGAAAGGATAGGGGGGTGCAAGGACCAAAGGGGTCATTCTTGCCCATGAACCCCTGTGCAGTCACATTGTACCTGGTCATGATTTCTAAAGGAAGTGCGAATATGGCAGAGCCAGGCTTTTAAGCTCCGTACTAACCAAATCCCAGAAATACTTTATCCTAAGCTCTTTAACAGAGAGTGACTGAGCAACACATGTAGAAACTGGCCTTAATGTTTGCAGACAGCAAGGACTCCAGGAGACATGGGTTTCTTCCTGTAATGTTAAGCTTAAATAGAATTATAGGGTCTTTAGTTTACCTTGCCATGCAGGCACATTAGGCATGGATTTCTCTAAAGCCAGAACATCACAAGCTACCCAACCAACCCTGTCATTGCGATTTCACAATTTCCCTCTTTTGTGCATCTCTGAGCTCTGACTGCAGTAAAATTCCATCTCCTCAGCCCACAGCCATCTGGAGCAAGGTTCAGACTCAGTCACAAGCATAATGGGAAAGGATATTTCTGGAGAATGGTGGGAAGGTTAATGATGAGTGTGCTTAGAGCTGTGCTTAGATCTCTTTCTGTGTCTCACTGTGACACTCTGGTCTCCATCGTATGATCTGGAACCACTAAGTGGAAGTTACTGGGAAGACACCAGCTCTGAGGTCTGACAGGAACTGGGGACCACAGACTGCAGTCAGCAGTGCAGGGAGAGTCTCTCCAAATGATTTGCAATGTGAATTATCCCAATTCATCCAGGAGACTGGAGGGGGCTCTAGACCATCTGAAGAGCATCAGAGGGAGATTCTCAGGGACTTTTCCACTCCCAGGTCTGGGCCAGCTGAGCTCTCAAGGGGACAAAACTGGGTGGTGTTCAAATGGGTTAACTCCAAGTTATGTTAAGCTTCTCAGGGCACACCAGGGTTAAAAATAGACATCAGAGGATGCCTTGTAAGCTCCTGTCATCAAGAAAACAGGTGGTACCCACTGCTTTGCACAGCTCAAGCAACACACCAGCTTTCCAAGCTGCCCTCCAGCTATGGGCTGGATGCTCTGTACTGGCTTCAGCAATGCATGGCATCTCCTTGAGCAGCTTCAGCCTCTGAGAACCTTCTTTACCATTCAAGTGCTCTTGCTCTTTCTGCCATGGCCCTGTCTTACAAAGCTACATCTCTCCAGCACTCCACAGACTGGCAGAGACTAGGAAAGAGAAAGGGAAGAGAGATGCTAATGCCTTCACTAGTAGGTGTTAGAAGCCCATATCAGACAGGCTGTTTATTGTTGCTGGACTTAGCTGGAGGTGTTTGGATGCCTTTATATGACTTGACATCCACCCCTCAAATAACCAAGCCTGTATCCCTGAAAAGGCCAGAGACAGACAGATAATTCTGGGATGCTATTTCTAGCGGTGTCCAGCAGACACCACAGGGAAGGAGAACAGCTGCAGCTCAGGCAGCCTCACAAGCTGTTGCTGGCCTGGCTCTTCCAGGCAATGCCTGTCGGGTCCAAGTGAGCCAGACTCTGGTAATGGAGCAAAGGTGTTGTTTGTAACCCCCTCACAGTCTCTTGACTTTTCATCTTGATTAAAGACTATGCTGAAGCGATGGAATCAGCAAAGCAGGAATCCTCATCCTTCTGCTGTGCCTGAAATCCAGTTGCACACGTGCTCATCCTCAGGGCTACCAATTAGTGGCACCAGCTGCCAGCCTGGATGCCAGGGCCAGCAGCTATTACTGCACACACCATTAGCTTTCAAAAGCATTTGGACCTTCTGAACGTGTTAAGGTTTGTGTGACTGATGCACACTACAGCCATATGTGGCTCGCTGTCCTTTCTGTCAACCAGTTTTTATCCAGGAATGTGTTGCCTTACCAGAGCAATCTAGGTGAAGAAGAGGATTCAGTACCTGTATTCAGTTAAATAGTTGTTACCTGCTTTAACTAACTTCCTTAGCATCTCTGAGTTAAGAATGGCAAAGGGTTGTGTAAAAGGTTGAATATCTGGACTCTATTTTTAGCCCTGTCATTTGGCCAGTTAGTGGTTCCAGGGATGTAATTTCATTTCTTTATGCTTCAGCGACCCCATCTGTAAGATGGCGATGATGAGTCTGTACCATAGGGTTTGGACATCTCTGCTTGTAAAAAATATAATAAAATATCAGTGTTGTTGGACTACTGAAGCAAGACTTTGGAGCCAGGTTCTTGCTTGAATTTGGTGCCCTGTGGGGTCTGGGCCTCTCGCTGTGAGGTGTGGTGCCACATTGCTCTGTATCACAGTCTGTGTGTCCCATGGCCAGAGCTGAAGTCCTGCTTTGGCAGCCAGAAGGGGAGTTGGTGGAGTCTGGGCACACCTTGAGCCCTGTCTCCACTTCCCCTCTCTTTGTACTCCTTCTACATCCCTTCCATTGCAGTGGGCTTCAGCAAGGACCAGCCTAAAGCAAGAGTGAAGAGGAAGCCTCGTGGGCCTTTGCATGTTTTGCAGCAGTACCTGCAGGGATTTCTCTTACAAATCCTGTCCTGCCATGGCACCAGACCTGGTTTCTCCCTGCTGAGCTTAGCAATCACTGCTCCATACATAGCCTTACTGGGGGCTGCTGTTGTTGTTGGGTCCCAACTGTGGTGGTATCAGCAAGCCATGAAGGCTGTTTCCCAAGATGATGACAGAGAGTGCTTTCATTACACACTTTGTGGGCAATCGATCCATCAACACAGCAAGAGGGATTGAGCCATTCACTTCAGCTTGTTTCCCTTGCACTGCCCTCACTTCCCCAGTCACAATCACAGCTCAGTGCAGGACAAATCATGAGCTACTCACCTCTCTTTCCATTGTTACTTGGGTCAACCAGCACATCTCCACTCCCCTTCAGACTCATCCCACTTCTCAGCCTTGCCTCAGCCAGTATCCAGGAGGGACTGTGCCATGCAGGACCTGCTCTCTGCGAAAATCAATACAGTTGGACTGGAGTTACCTGGGCACACTGCTAGCACACCAGTTACGTGTTATTTGAAGCCAGAGGAAGTGCCAGGAGAGCCAGAAGATGAGGCTGTTTGCTATAAGTCTTGGGCAAACACAGGAGGAAGGCCATCAGGAGACCACCTGGCTACCCAACCATTAAGCCTGACCTACAGGGATGAGCCAGGTGGCAACCCAGAGCAAATCAAGTTAAAAGCCAGTTTGTCTCCCCAGCCTACCTGAGCCCACTACAATCTGGCTGCAGAGAGATCCTCCCATTTCTTTCCCAGCTCTCTGTTTAAAGCAGAGCTGTCATGAAATTTGGAGTTCAAATACACGATTTCTTTAAAAATCTCTAAAAGGAACTTTATAACGTGAAGTTCTGAAGAAATTTCCCAGTTCTCCTCCTTTATATAGCTGGCAAATAGCAGCAAAAGTCTTTTATCACTTTTAAAACTGTTTCAACATTATGCCCTTTTGTTGGATTCCTGACATAAAAACATTAAATCAGTGTTGTTCTAGGCTGGTCTTTTTATCTTGGGCCTGGTGGATTTTTTCAGGCTCAGGACAGTTCTTTTGGCATTTGAAATTACTTTTCCCTCAGTAAGACACACATCCTTCTACTTACCCAGATGGTCTCTCCTCCAAGCGAGAATAATAGATTTAAATTTACCCAATGGCTTTTATGACTCAGATTTCCCATAACTGGATAGTTTGTAACTGTCTTCTGCTCCTGTTCAGACATTAGGGCAATGCTCTCACTGGCTTACAACCTGCAGGTCATCAATGGAAGGAGATTGCTGTGGGGTTAGGGAGAGTTTTTAGCTGATTTAGTCTATCAAACAGCAGTTCTAGAGCAGCTCCATCTTCACATAATTCATGGTCTGCAGATTGATCCATGGCAACCCTGGAGAGAAACCATGGCTTTGAGAAACTGTTTCAAAGGTTTGTTTCTTCTGAGGATGAAGGGTATGTCCTGAAAGCAGTCATCTGATCGGACAGATGGAAAACCACACTTTTACTCTACCTCAAATCTCTACCCCCTGAATATTTCTCATCCAACTACATATCCAATCCAACAACAAACTCATTCAGCAGCCAAGAACGCAGCAACTTCATTATCTATATAAACAGATCATTTTCTGGTTTGGATTAAAGGAGAGAAATACAAATCCTTCCATAATGATAGTTCATCATCTGTCTGGATCACTTCAAGGCAACAGGCAGTGATTTTAAAAGCATATAAGTGATCAAGGCACCCCTCATCACTGCTGTTCATTCAGATCTGAGCTACTCCACTACATAGGTCCTGTTAAAAAATGCCACCAGTGGCTTCCAACTCACAGGATTGCTTCTGGAGCAAAGGTATTTTTGGAGAAAAGCATCCTGAATGATCCTTTGGAGCTGCTGGCAGGCTTGAGCGGTGGCTCATGATAGCCTGGAGCAGCTGGAAGCCAGATGCAGGAGCAGGTGAGGGAGGATGAAGTGAAATAGTTCAGAGAGGGTAAGGGGCGAGAGGCTTGGTAGGTGTCAAAGCTGCTTAAGTAAGCTGTTAGATTGGTTTGGAGTTGGATTAGTTCGGAGTTTGAGAATGCAGAACTGAACTGAGCTACAGGATACTGTCCTGCCACTATGTTCCATAGGCTATTCCCAGCTACCACAGAAATGACAGGCTATTTGAAACCCTTACTCTGCCCCAGCCCAGACCCCACAGGGCACCAAATGCACCAAGTTCAAACAAGAACCTGGCTCCAAAGTCTTGCTTCAGTAGCCCAACAACAGTGATGATGGGGCACAGTTTACTGCAGTGTTTGGCTGTTTCAGCTGCCTTCCTAAGTGCAGACAAGCCATGAAATGTCTAGAAACAGAAACCTAAATGAATGAGAGATGCCAAACATAAGAAAACTAAGCCCGTTGCCATGAAAGACAAAACAGGAAGGAAAGATTAGCAAAGACAAACAGGTAAGCAATTAACTACAGAGTAAATGAACTCTCCAACCATGTACATAATCAGACAAGAATCATTCTAAACGTAAGCCAGCAGTTTCAGTAGCAAAGTTTTGACAGAATTCCCATATATCCTCCCTGGCTCAAGCAACAAAGTTTTTCTTGAATGTGTCAAGATGCTGCTGTTGGGAGCACCATCATCATCAAAACCCTCAAATCAGGGCTCTGGTGGGAAGATGACCCCTGTCCACAGTACCCTGGTGTCATTTGCCACAAAAGCCATGAGATAAATAAAGCAAAGCACTTCCCAGGGTTAAGCACTCCCCTAGTAAACTGGTGCCATGGTGTGAGACATCCAGGGACAGTTTTGTAGGTTTCAATCTCCAGAAAGCTGTGAAAATCCACTAGAAACAAAACCATGCTGTAAATAAATGAATAATCCAGAAATTAAGAAAAGCCCCAGAAATATTCAAGTTGGAAGAAAAAAAAACACTCTCCACAGCTCTTCCGTGCCTTGGTTCCTCAATGATAAAACAAGACACTGTACAACATGCCCAGGATGTAATTAAAAGTATATATATTATAAAAGTCCAGTCATGACCAAGAAGCAGAGGTACCACAGAGAAGTACAGCTGGGCAGCAGTGAACCTGATCCCAGCCAGGGTCTGTGAAGAAAGACCCGAGAAGAGAACAGGGAGAAACACTGCAGGGTTTGTCCAAGCACTGAGCAAAGCAAAACTTGATCAGAAAAATCTCTGTGTTCTACCATATGTGGAACTGTATAAGCTAATTTAAAGTCCTGCACAGAACAGTAAGTGAGGCATTTCCAAATACCTACAGGCAGATTTGATTCCCAATATCATTTGTATAGGGTTCCTTGGAGTTATGTATATGTTACATTGAGTTGTTACCGCTTTTAAGAAGTAAAATGGCAAGACAAGGCGACTTCTTTCCCCTTGAAATTCCATGCTGAGACTGTGGATAGCTCTGGTGCCTGCCTTTTACAGCTGAATAACAAAACCTGGCTGGTTCCTGTAGTGTCCTGCTGTGATTTCATCTGAACTGGCAGATAAACATGGAATTAAGTGATGGAAATGAAAGAAGCTGGTCCAGAGGTTGCCTGAGCCTTGCTGGGTGCAAGGGGCTGATGCTGCCTTTGGTCACCTTCCTTCCTTTTTGGGGCTGGAGTTCCCATTCTCACCTGAAGCAGATCAGGTGCCAGGTGATGACAACCTACCTGATGGATTAAGGACAATAAGCACATGGCATCTGCATCAAAATCATAGCAAGGGTGAAGTGAGGTAGGATGCACCCAGGAAAGCCCCTGAGGATATCATGAGATGATGGGAAACCTGCCTGGAGCCCCCTGATGCACTCCAGGAAGACGGGTTGTTTTTCCACAGCAGCAGAAAAAGAAAGGAAAACAAAACCAACTGAAATTGGGTTTTATTAGCTGAAAGCAAATATTTTCTTCTCTGTTGCTTCACAGCCTAAGGAGAAGCATGCGGGTTTTGTCAATATGCCTGAGGAAAATTTAAGGCTTTCAACATCGATGTGTCATTTCCCATAACAGCCCATCAGTGGGGCAAGTCCTACAAACAAGCTTTCATGCCCATAATATATGTTTCAGTGCATTTTGCTGTCTCTGACACAGCTTCCCAGGCTGCTTGCTCAGGCTCCAGGCTGCTGTCTGCAGACTGTGAACGAGCAGTGGCTGAGACCATCTCAGCCATGGCAATCCTAAGGCTGCTGCTAACAAGACAAGTCCACACACATCACCGTCAGAGCCGAGTTCCCCTTGCCAGAGCCAGGCTGCCACACTGGCTCACACGCGCTCACTTACATCCTGCCTCCCACCCACCAAAGGGTGGTGGGTCAGGGCAAGCCCACACCACCATGTAGGCAACCTGGCTGGCGGGTGCTGTGAGCAGTTGGAGCTACTGTGAGGACACCAGGAGACCTGCAGGAAGGCCAAAATACCATCTGGTATCTGAAATACAGGCATTTTCCCCAATAATCCAAATACTGTTGCATTACTTTGTTGTGACAAAAGGGGTTTTTTCATGCTGTAGATCTTGCTGGGTTTAATGCTAACATTGTAAGATCAGATTTGGCTCAGGCTCCCACACTTGTACACTGTGGGTTTTGGGAATCAGCAAGGTTTGAACTGTGAGGCATGTGTGCTGGGGTGGTGATGCTACTGCAGTGCATTGCTCTAACAAGTTTCTGAGCAGCACATTAAGGGTTGCTGCAGTGTCATGTAACTCATTGGTGCTAAAGCCACCCTGAGAGATCCTGGGGATGGAGCCACCACACAAGGGACCAGACCCTGGCCTCAAGTGGACCAAGCAAATCGCATTCATTGAAGCTACACCTGCTCCATCCCTACCTGAGTTTGGCCTGGAACTATTCATAATCCAGATGGCAGCTTCATCTCTCAGGCTAGGGACAAAATAGTGGAAATACAAGACTTCTCTATAATGACTTTGGCAAACCAGGTAATTGCATGCCAGTCCTGCAGGTTTCATCAGTCTGCCTCTGTCCATGGCAGGCTCATGCTGCTTCTGCCCTCCAAAGTGGCTGCAAGCCAGCACCATCCATCTCTTGCTGTCCTCTTGGCTGCACAATCCAGGTTTTTAATGGACATGGCCTGAACAGATTCAAGAGTTGGAAGGAGCAAAGCTGCATCTCCGAACATCCTGACGGATGACTGAGCATTAGGCAGTCTCCTAGATGCTTGTCTAAGGTCAAAGGATGGAGAGGCATGGTATCACCATGACAGGCTGAGGGAAATCACTAATATGGTATGCATTTAATCCCCAAATATTCTTTACATCTTATTTTAAGATGCCTGGAAGGAAGACCCCACTGCCCTGAAAGCAGAGCTCAGCAGAGCTCAGTGGTGGAGTGATGAAAGTGGCCTTCATCATTCTACACTTCTTCATTAAGCTGTGGTAAGTTAATAAATTAATGAGCTACCGAGGCCTTTCCTGCAGCTCAGCCTGGAAGTCCTTTGGGACAGGCAAGGTTATGTTTTCAAAGTTCCTGCATTTAAATTCCTTCTTTTGCATCTGGGATTTGTGATCAGAGTTTTATTCTCATAAACATTTTCTACAGCTTTCAAATGCTTTCGTCTCTACTGTCCCTAATTTCTGCTCATACCATGGAGACTCAGCACATACATGAACTAAAGCTTTGGTGAACACCAAGAATTCAGGAACTTCCTGTGAAAATAAAAAGCAGGAAATCAGCTTTAAAATACAAAATAAAAACAAAAACAAAGCCAGAAGATGAAAGAAAAAAATCCAGGTGGTAGGAACTAAAACTTTCCCCAAGTGGAGAATGTTCTTCAGGAGTCAAGCACAGGGCTGTATTTCGTGTTCTCTACAGTAACCTTTAAAGCTCAGAACACTCATCTGTTTGTCCCTCCATGTGCCCTCCAGTGGCATTTGCAAATGACACAAGCACTGGGCTGTGATCTGTGCTGTGTACCAGCCTCCGCGCCTGGTCACAGTTTTCTCTGGAGCAAGTTCAAGCACAGTTTGCTCATGCTGGTGTCTATCTGTCATCAGATGTGTCAGCTGAGCCTCTCTCAGCTCAGGTGGGGAGGAAAGAGACAAAAGGTCACCTTCTGCACACGGCATGTTCTCCAGGAGGCAGGAGAGAGCAGGAGGAAATGACGTTTTCATCTATCTGACAGGAATCTAATGCCTTTTTCCCCCCTTTCCCTTTGCACTTCATTCCCCACAGCTCAGCAGCCTCTGGTAGCAGGCAGGTGTGCTCAGGACAGATGGAAATGGACCAAATCCATTGGAAAGCCAGGAGAGCTGGTGCCATTGAACAGCAGCTCTGAAGGTTGCAATGACTTTCCTTAAGGAAGCATCACCCACAAGCCTTTGAATGCTGGCAGTGCCTTAACTCCCCAAGGCTCTGCACTGAAACCAGGCCTGCTTGATACAGCCAAGGTGCTTTTAGGAGCCAGTGTGAGGCACTTGGGTTCATGACACTGCCCAAGTCACACTGTGTTACCTGGGAGGACGTTCATCCTCCCCTGGGAGATGCAAGCAAGGAAGATGACTTGAAGTACAGTTCTGCACAGAAAAGGGGTTACTGAAGAACCACCTTCCTACTCCTTGTGTCTGCTCCTAACTGCATCTGACTACTGACTGCACACAAGAACACAGACCACAGTGGCCCTGGCCCACGCCACCACAAGCTGGCATGGCTTCCACAGAGTGTGCAAAGAGGAGATGAGGGAAAGTGAGCCACAGGCTAAGCTTTAAACTGCACAGACGCATAGCCCAGGTACAGACACCAACCTTCAGCAGATCAACAATTAGGAACCTAAGCTCTCCAAAACAGCAGTTCTGAGCAGATCAATGAGGAGGCTAAAGCAGATCATGCTGCTCCAATGAGGAAATGCAATGTCTGGATGCTGCTGCATTCAGGGTTCTGACAACCTGGCTGACTGCTCAAAAGCAGCAGCCTGACTCACAGGTAGCTGGGAGGCTGACTCAAACCAAGGCAGATGTGATCTGGAAACCACTGCAGAGCTTCAATCCCACCAAGGACCAACACATCTCCTGATACAAAGGCCTGCCATGCTCCAAGAAAGCCATGGTCCAGGCATATCCTGGAGCATGAAACTTGCAGATCCAACTACCACTTGCTTAAGGATAAGTTTGGACTAGAAAACACAGCTGAGGGAAAGACGAAGTGTGGTGTCACCACTGCCCACACAAAAGTCAACCTCTGTGCCATCGTGCAAGACTGTTTGGGCTTGGGAGGGAGACAGGAAAGTGCCTGGAGAGGGAAGAGACCTTGGAATAGATGTTCCTTCCTGATCTCCTTGTGGACCCTGCTTGCAAGGGCTTGCCACTGCTTCAGCAGCTTCATTCAGGCTCCACAATGGGGAAATGACTTTAAAAGCAGCAGCACTGAGCAGAGGGCGGTGTTTTCCACAGGCCAACGCAGGTGGAATTCTGGCACTATTCAATGCGCTTTCAGACCAAAACCATCACCATGTCTGGTGCTCGCACACATCTACTCTCTTTCAGCAGCCCTTGATCTGCTTCAGATTTCCACGGAGTTCGTGTGTCTTTGCAGCCTGGTCCCACCATTCCCAAGGTGCAATTCGCAGAAATGAGCCTCCAAACATGCAGCGCTGATTCACACAAGCAATAGCAGAAGCAGGAGTTTGTCAAAGGGAATTATTTGCATGTTTACAGCCCCAACTGAGTTTTGACTTACTACTTGTTCATGGCATGATGAATATTTTTGCAGCTCTTTGGTTTCCAGAGGGATGTGAGGCTGAGGGAAGGGGGCTGTTTGCCTTGGACCATGCACTCTAGTTGAGGGTGGGAGGATGGTGAGAGGCTGTGACAGGTCTGAGAGGTGCAGAGGGAGCTGGAGCAGGGGCAAAGCCCTCATCCCCACACTCACTTGCTTCTCATCCCGTGCTTCTCTGCCCATGCAGGGTGGGATGGTGCCAGCTCCATCCCCGCATCCCATCACCACCCACAGGGCTCCATCCGGATGGTGTCCACGGAGCAGCCAAAGACCCTCAGGGCCTCCTCAAGAGGCACCTCCTTAGACCCTGCCATGTCACCAGCCATGTACCCAAAGCCTTGGCTGTGGGGGTCAGTGGATGAGCAGGTGGGGGACATCACTGCACAGAGGGATGTCTCTGCCCAGGGGTCACCCCACTGATGTGGCCGTGCTGGGGATGTTGTTGCCTTCGAAAAGCCCCTTGACTGCTCATAGCCAGGGATGGATGTCGGCATTTCTCCCCAGTTTGGTGTGGTCAGCACGCTTGCTGCTGGGGTTCAGCTCCTGCATCCCGATGTGGATCAAAACCCTCAGCAGCACATCCCTGCTCTGCTCTAAGGCTCTGCTGACATCCCCAGGCTGCCGGCAAGAGCCTTTTGCTTGCTGGGGGCTTTGGGCAAGCTGCTGCCCTCACGCTTCATCCCGCGCTTCTCTGCCCCTGCAGGGTGGGACAGCGATGGCTCCATCCCCCTCTCCACCACCCATCTGGATGATGTCCTCGGCGTGCCCAGAGGCCCTCAGAGGTCTCTCACTGTTCGTAAGGACTGAGGCAAGAAAAGCACTGAACGTTTGTTCTCTCTCTCCACTCCTGTCACGCACGAGACCATCGCCAACAAGTGGAGCTCCCGTGTTGGCTTCAGATCCCCTCTTGCTGTGAACGTACCTACAAACCCCTTCCTGTTGTCTGACAGAGCACTGGCCAGTTTCAGCTGCCATTGAGCTTTGGCCATTCCTGTCTCCTCCCTGCACTTGTGAGCCATGGCCCCTCCATCTCCCTGCAAAGCCTGACCTCACCTCCAGAGATGGTGCAATTCCATTTCCCTCTGGGGCACTGCAGCACCTCCCTGTTGGGCCAAGCTGCTCCTGTGCCGCGCTCACTTGCCATCCACCACAGGGGACTTGCTGCTACTCAACATCTCAAAGTGCTACCTAAAGGCTGAGAGGCACTGACCAAACCTTGAGCCCCCAGCGGCAGGTTCCATGGGGACCCTGCCATGCACCTCCCTGGGCAGCGGAACCTCTGCTCTGCTGAACTCCAGGGCAGCGACTCTGC
>NW_009932186.1:0-18198 GCF_000696875.1 Nestor notabilis
GCCAGCCAGCCAGTTCTTTATCCACTGAATAACTTACCAGTTAAGGTCCTGTAACTTACCTCAGTAGGTCCTGTACCTATGTATTTAATGTGTCTAGTTTGCCATGGTGCGTACCACTGCCCACAGATCACAGATTATTAGTTTTGATGGTGACTAGAACTGGAGTTAATCAAGCGCACCTCTCATTGTCTCTTGCCACTCCATATGCTGTTGTTTATTATTAACCTATGTCAACAGCCCTTCCAGGAATTTATAAGCCATATTACACTGCTCTTTATACCTGATACTATTAAAAATAGCATTTCCAGAAAGCTTTTGTGAAACACTATATTGATGGCAGCACTTACAGTCAGACTTTTATGTGCTCTGTTTTCTTCTTGTACTTTTAAGCTTTTGGAAATACAGTCACATTTAGAATTACGTCCTTGTAGGTGTTTTTCAGCAGCTGTTTGTTGCCAGAGATGCCAGCCAAAAATCTGCAGTTGTCATCAGTGAGAATTTTGACACATAACTTTCTGAGAGGTCTGTGATTCTTTTGTCATTGTTATTCATTCTGGCACTTAATGTGTTTCTTCATGTATTGTGCCATCATCCTAAGAATGTGATTTCAAGTTCTGAAACTCTTAGTACCCAATTCTTTTCTAAAGTAAAAACAAATCAAAAACCAAACCCTGAAGATTTTGAGTATATATGTATAATACTCTGATATGGTCATGACAAGATCCAGACTCATGTCTGTAATCGTAGCAGGGGGATTGGAACTAGGTCGTCTTTAAGGTCCGTTCCAACCCAAACCATTCTGTGATTCTGTGATCATGTCACTTTAAGAAACCACCATAATAGTACACATCTTTTCATAAATTCCAGAGTCTTTCACAGACTGCAACAGTTGGTTGTTTTTTTTTAGTTAAAAATTAGCTAAATACTATCAAATTATAATCAGTACAATGCAATCAGTAGTTTTATTTACAGAGAGTTATTCCTTTATACACAGACACATACAGTGATCTGCTTTAGGCATAGAGTTGAATGAGGTACTTTAGCAGTTAAAGTAGTCACGGTCCCCGGACAGTTACATCTTTTCTAATTTTCCCACTAAGCTGTTTTAAAAAAATATAAAAGCATATGATTCTGCTTGAAGAGGGGAGTGCATGTCTTTGTATAAAAAGGAGCTATAGGTTTTGACTGTAAAGGAATTGAAGAATTCCTTCATAGATTGTAGACATTATTATTGGACTTTAACTTTGGCTAATTTCTTAGATTTTTTCAAAGTAATTGATTAACCTTAGAGAAGCAACTTCTTGTATTTTCTGACCTGTATTTTGTTAGACAAGGAATAACAGATCTAGTGATACTCAGAGATGGTATTCCATCTTCTACTGAAATATAAGCATTTTGTCAATCCTGAGGCCTTAAGACAAGTTTCATTGAAAGCGAAGTGACAGCAACATTATTAAAATGTCTCAGCTTTTGAGATAGGGAGGTCTGACACTTGGGGAGAACATGCAAAACAACTACCTACTTCTGTGGCTTTCTTAGAAGTGAGATTACATGATTTTAACATACTTTATTTCAGTGTTTTATGATCTGGAAACTTTTATTTTCTACTACTTCGTAATTTTTTCCTTTTAGAAAACAAGGAGTTACCTTTATTTTTTCTGGCTTTCCAATGACCTCATGCCAAACACAACTTGCCTTAGTTTAGGCTGGTTGGTTAGTTCTAACCAGCAGTGTTTCACTAGTTTTACGCTTAGCATTTGTGTAAATTTGTAGCTGGTAGATGCTGGAATTTGACTAAGGCTCTCAATTTCAGTGCCTTGCTGCACAGATTCACAGCCTGGTAAACTTACGATTGCCTGACTCCCACGCCCATATTCAAAACTTTTCATTTTGAAGCTCTGATGTGCATCCTAGCTTAAATAAATAATCACTTGATATAAACAGGTTTTGAAGTTCAGTCTGGGCCTTCATGCCTTGAAATGTCTCGTGATGTTTTACTGGGGAAATACTGTGACCAGCCTGAGCCCCGAGCACCTGAGTCCAGCTAAATACTGGATAAGGTTAGTGATAGCTGCCAGCAGATAGATCTCTGCTGAGCTCAGCATTGTAGTTTAAGCTAATTATTCAGTCCACTGCAAGATTAACTTTGAGGCTTTCTGACTTGAAGACGACTATCAGTATGTGCATGTGAAAAGATAAAATATTTTCACTGAAAATTTAGATCCTGCTGGATTCCTACTTTCCCATTTGCTGCCATGCTTCTCTTACCTCTCTGTTAAGGATTGAAGGAGACACAAAACTACTGTATCTGGATTTCTTTGTGTAAAATTGACTCTAATAAGAAACAGACAGAATTTATTGATAAACCATACAGTTCATCAAATCCCAATCTGTTGATGATATCATTTCACCTTTATCCTTTTGGAAGACTTTTCAGTCTCTTCATCCTCAGTTTCCAGATAGATTTATAAAAAAAATAAAAATTTAAATTAATTCTAAATCAAAGTATCAGAAATGGATCTATACAGTTTCTGTAATGTTTCCTAAGTGATGTGGAAGCAAAGTATGATCAGTAACAAAATGTAATAGGATGTATTGTACATATCATACATACAAAAATATTACAGGTTTCTTTAGTTTTATACATTGTTAAATGAGCAGAACTCAAGGTGCTTTACCAAGTAAACTAAGGCAGGCTGTGAAAGACACAGAGAAGGAAATGTTTTCCTTCCCTAGGTTTCTCAGGAGAAACTGAGCAAGTATCACTGCTCTGAGGTAGATCTTTGCAACACTGACAATAAAATACAACATTTTGTTGTAGCCTCCCTCTGAAAACTAGTACGCCCTGTATGTGAAACTGAATGTAAAGAGTCCATTGACATTCTGTTTAATGTCTCCTGTCTGCTTTGCTGAAAGTCACTTCAAGAGTGCAGCCCTCAACATATGTTCAGCATATGAATTTATTTTGCAGCCTGTGTCTCCCAGGACCATTATAGCCCACAAACTGGTAGGGTCTCAAAACTAATGTGGCAGGTCCAGAAGACAGAGCTGCACAGTACTGCCTTGTTGTGCAGTCTTGGCAATAAATCTTAGGAGTCCCCAGCAAAAGTAGACTCACAGGAGCAACAACCTTTTATTATCAGCCAGCCTTAGTTTCTCCCCATTTTCATATTGCAGACTGAATTTTTCCAAAACCAGAACTAGGCACTGTTACTTAAGGTGAAGGAAGTTTTCCTTTGTAGCCCTTGCTCTGTGTTTTAAAATGGTCATAAGTTCTCTTTCTTGGCTTTAATCTTCACAGGCTTTCCTCCATGTATACCTCACACTTTCCTAGTCTATATGTATGTATCTCATGTACTTCTTCCTGTATCTCATGTACTTCTCATCTCTCTGTCCCCATCCAGCAAACTCTTCTGCCATCTGTCTCTTCATCAGTGTCTAAGACATATGTGTAAAATTGGGGTTCTCCTAAAAGGATGTAAACCTAGCCTGGAAGGGATCTGCTTGCTGATATAAAGATGGTAAGAAAGGAGAGAAATTTTTTGTATTTAAATGTCATGTCATGGATATAATTTCATATGTATGTAAAAAAATTAATTTATAGACGGGCAAATTCTGAGGGTTAGAATTCCTCCTTTAGTCTGAATTGAAAATCAGTTGCATTGTAACTGAGCTGGTTTGATGCACAGATACCTTTCCCAGATGTAGCTCCATTGCACAAAGTGCCAAATGGAGTTTCTTATAGGAGAGTCATTTGGTGCTGCCTCAGACTGAGGCAGATGAAGCGTGTGTTACAACCAGTGGCCTGGTCTTCTCCAGTGGGTTGCCAGCTGCAATGGAATAGCATATGGGCAGTAGCACAGGCTGTAGAAACCTGTTTGCTGGAGAATGCCACCCTTTTTCATGGTCCATTTGACAGTCTCCAGAGACTAAATATCCACATTGTTAATTTGGACCTGCCTACATCATTGCCTCTCAGATTAAGATCATGTCAGTGTTTCTGCTGTGTCCTGTTGTTTGAAAAAATGAAGGAAAATGATGCTCTGTACATAGAGTTCTCAAACAAGGTTTTGAGCCAATAATGTTTAAAAATGACTGAAGATGCCTTCTTGTCCTCCGTAAAATATTTTGTGTATTTTTATGAAGAATATATGAATGTAAGTCTAAAAATGTCAAGGAAACATACTTGTTTGGATTATGCTAAAAAAAAAATAAATAGCTTAACACTGAAGAATATATGTATCTTTCTCATACCACTCTCTTGCTCTAATACCACAGCTCAACTAGCAGAGCTTCTGAAAGTGCCAGTGGTGTATTGCTTTTGTCTCTGTAGACAGACCAAGCTGTAGGGAGCACACAAGCCGGTGGAGTGACCTGCTGGACATTGGAAGTGTCTAGACTGAATTTATGTCCTGGGACATGAGTAACTCCTGACATATGTTTACAGAAGAAATGAATTGTTTTGAGGATAATCAGGAAAATATTTTCAGAATTTGTACTACGCGTTTACAAAGCCGCTTGGTCTAAACTAGTGCCTGCAGATAAAAGGTTGTTTTCTTTTGATGAGTAAGACCCACGTGACAGGGGGATTGTAACCATGACTTTCAGTTTTAGGAGTTTTACAAGCTGGGGTGTCTTCCTTACAAAGAATTCTTCTTAGTTAACCTCACAGTTACAGAGGTAAATCAATCCGTTTAATGTCTGGAAAAGTGTTTTATCCATTAGAGGAGTGCTAAAAAAGGATACATAATCAATCATGAGGTTCTAACAAAAAAGATCACCATCTACAGAAGTATAGCAAAAGCTAGATAATGAAGAAAAAGTTGCTTTGTAGAGGAGTTAGCTTTCAACTGAATGTAGCAAAGAGAAACCATTGGGTTCAAAGTCATTAACTGCTGAGGATAGAGGAAAGTGATTGTAGCAAAACCAGTGTGGAGAAAGAATGGAGGCAAGACTGGAAATCAGTGTCATGGTAAGAGTTTGCCACCAGGGAGAGGCACACATTTAAGATGTGGTGGGGGTTTATGATGGGGAAAGAAATGAAAAATAACTGTTGGTTATGGATTTGAGTAATAGAGATTAAATAGAATAAATAGAGATGTACGAGAGAGAGAAAAGTCTTCAAAGGAAGTTTAAGAATTGGACTTTGAATGTGTTAAAATTCAGCTGATTTGAAGACGTGTGTTCTCCAAAAAGCTGTAATTCAAATTTTTTATTTCTTTTGAACTTATTACAGAGTTGGGGAAGAAGGGTTCAGGATAAAAAAAATCATTTGCTTGTTCTGCAGCTTTTATCTGTAGGACTAGATTGGTTTAATTTGGGATACAAAATTGAGAGATCAGATTAAAGTTTATTTTTAAAACTGATGTTTCTGCCTTTCTAAGATAGCTTCTGCCTAGAGGTTGTGACACAAATATTTTGGTCTCAGTACATGCCAGGCTGCCGAGTGCTGCTTTTTCTGCCCACAGCCAGGGTGGCCTGCTACCTGCTGAGGTGTTTCATATCTCACAAGCTCTTTTAGGCTGTTTGTTCCCGCTCCATGATTCAAATCCTTTCAATAAATAGTTTCTTTGAAATTGCTTGCTCTAAGCCCAGTTTCTGGGCTTTTCAAAAGTGGAGTTTTTTGCAGCCAGTCACTTTCTTCTTTTGGCTGCAGTAAAGACCTTGGAATTTATTTTTTCCTAGGGTATTGAATTTCAATGTCTTATCATTTTTCCCCCAAGGAAGATATGAATGTGAAATAGAGAAGTTTTATTTCTGGAGTTTGGCCAGAAAGAGTGCTTTTCTACCTGAGTTTAGATGGAATATATTCAGGTACCTTGCTGAATTTGGGCCAAGATTTGTAACTTGGTTTTGGAGTTAAGTGAACAATAAGTTAAAAACATGCATGAACATTTTTTTTCTAATTATGACACTAATATTTGCAAATAACTTATTTAGTAATTATCAAGAAATTCTGGGCTTGATGAAGTAACGCTTTCATGTAAAAAGAATCAAAGCACAATATCCATTCCTATTACTTGGCCTACTTAGATTTTAAATTCTTCGATGTGAATTCAAAAAGAGTTTATATGAAAGTGTTCACAAATTACACTATTTCTTTATAATAGGGCAATAGCAAACAAGAGTTTATATTTGTAAGTGTGTATGTTTTTGTTTAAATATGTATGTCCAGAACTGGACACAGTACTCCAAGTAAGGCCTCACCAGGGCGAAGTAGAGGGGAAGGATAATGCTCTTGCTAATGCAGCCCAAGATACCATTGGTCTTGGCCAAAGGGGCATATTGCTGGCTCATGAACAGCTTGGTGTCTGCCAGGACCCCCAGGTTCCTCTCCACAGAGCTACTTTCCAACAGTTAGCCCCCAGCCTGTGGCAGTGCATGGGGTTATTCCTCCCCAGGTGTAGAACCCTGGACTGCCCTTTGTTGAACTTCATTAGGTTCCTCTGCCCAGCTCTCCAGCCTATCTAGATCCTTCTGAATGACACAGCACTCTGGGGTATCAGCCACTCCTCCCAGTTTCATTTCATCAGCAGACTTGCTGAGGAGGGACTCTATCCTTTCATCCAAGTCACTGATGAATAAGTTAAACAATACTGGACCCAGTACTGACCCTTGGGGGACACTACTAGTTACAGGTCTCCAACTAGACTCTGTGCCACTCATCACCACCCTCTGAGCTCTGCCATTCAGTCAGTTTTCAATCCACCTCACCATCCACTCATCCAGCCTGCACTTCCTGAGCTTGCCTGTGAATGTGTCATGGGAGACGGTGTCGACAGACTTGCTAAAGTCAAATTAGATAGCATCCACTGCTCTTCTCTCGTCTATCCAGCCAGTTGTCCCATTATAGAAGGCTATCAGGTTGGTTAAGCATGATTTCCCTTTGGTGCATCCATGTGACTACCCCTGATCACAGTCAGCGTTAGCTGATCAGGGTGTCACCAGAGACCCTCATAGCATTGGCTGACTATATCTCGTAATTCCATTGAGCTGACTATAATGGATAGTCATTTTGATTGTAAATCAGTGGGAAAGAAAAGGAGTGCATTTATCTCTGTGAAAACAAAAGTATTACTCTAGCTTAGTATTTCATATTGAACTACACTCATTGACTGGCTCCAGTAAGTTTGGAATATTAATGAGATGAAGATCAACATCTTTAATTCAGGGAAAGCAACAGGTAGTGTATAAGCAAGAGCTCTCAGAATAGTCAAATTGACACTGAAAGCATTAAAAGAATTCTTATCCTGATTTTTTTGTACGTAGGTATCAACAGTAGTCAAGTTGTTGAATCTGAACTACTCAAATGTTACTAACGGCATCCTACATTTCCTTTAAATAGTGGAATTTTGCATTTTGTGGTTCTCACTTCTTCAATATGGATCTCTATTTACTTTCACCACAAATTTTGAATATAAAATTTTCATCTGTAGACATTCTTGTTCTGACTCAAACCTTCAAAGATTCATATCACTGCATATGATTTGCATGGAGCTTGGTCTTCTAATTCTTCTCTGATGGAAGTGAGAAATATTTTTATATTCTGTGAATGTCTACAAAACCAGGCTTATATAAGGCTGAATTCAAACTGCATCAGGACCTACAGCACAGCAAATTGAGGCTTATGCACATCCTGGTTTCAGTCTAATGCAGGATCCAACCCAGTGCGTGTATTCAGTCATGAATATTTGGAAGTGCTCCCATGTCCCAGTTTACATGTGGTCTTATCAATCTTCATTAAGAAAGCATTCTTAGGAAATACCTTGTTACTATTTTATACCAGAATTTTAGAGGTTTTCATATTTTTATATTTAGATTTGTATGACCTGAGGCTGTTTGCTCTTCCTCCTATTAGTATTCTTGTCTTGTTGGGGCAAGCAGTGATCCAGACACCTAAAGACAGCTTAAATAACCTGTAAGAGCAGCTAAATATAGAGAAATTGGCTACATACAGCCTAAGATAAGTTCCTATGTTTAAAACTTCAGTTGTGCTTTTCAGATTAGCCACTGATTCTCCCAAACTGAGTATCAGTGAACAACTCCATCAGGGCTGTGAATGTAATTAGCAGTAAATACATTTCCTGATAAAAATTCTTTTAACTGTTACATGTTTAGCTAAAAAAAAAAAAAATGGAATGATTTTTCAAATGAGAGCTGTTGCACTTAGGAAGCACCTTCCTTTAGTAGTTCTTTACAAATGGCTTTTGTGTGTACATAATGAATATACTGATACATTTTTATGGCCTGGGTCAGATAGTCCTGAAATTAAATGCAGCAGGTGTGTAAAACCAGAGGAATGGGAAGGAAAAAAAAATCCATTAAAGTGTCTGAATCTGTTAAAGAATGGGATTTTCCTCATTTCCTCATGGTAAATTTACCTTTTTAGATGTACCATTAAGATATGACGAACACCCTTGGAATGGTCACCTGATTGTACTGGCTTAAATGCAGTGGGAGAACACTGAATGGAGGACATTTAGTCCACTGGATTTATGCATTTAATTCACACCTGAATTTTAAGCACTCAGTTTTCATAAGTGCCCTCATGCCATTAATTATTGGTTTAGAGGTCAAGGATCACAGAAGGCTTTTACACAGAGCTCATGTTTTACCAAAATTTAGCACCTAAGATCTCCCTTGGAAGATTACCTTTCTCTTTATCTGTTTAGGAAGCAGGCACAGATACAGGAGATTCATGTCATTAGGTATCTATTATTTGAGTGGGTTCCCTTCAGGCAAGGGATTGTTTCTCCTTCCGTGCTTGCAGACCACCAAGCTCAGCTGAAACTTTTTGCAGTGGCTTGGAGCAGCACTGTAATGTAAATACTCGATACTTATATCTGATGGCTCTGGAAGTCAAGATGAGAACCTTACCTGGCTGTGGGCCCTCTGCTGAGATGGCCATCTGCTTTGCATTGTGTGGGTTTTTTTGCTGTAGATACCAGTAAGCCGTGTTGTCAAGTGCAAGGGCGGTGTTCAGTGATGCTCAGAGGAAGACATCTAAAGATGAGCATTTCTTGTTCAGAAGATAAGTTCTTGTATCTCAAGCTATCAAAAGCTTTGTGGCTTTAGTATGGAGTTGACTGACTCATTGGGTTTAATGTTCATAGGACTGGATGCAAATTACATCCGGGCTGTTCTTCCATTTCCTCCACCTCTTGTGTGATACTCATTTAGGAAGCCTCAATACTAACCATTACCTATTCATCCTGCCAGGTAAAAGCAGTTGATACTCTTCTTTCCCAATATATCTGTTTACTGGAAGAATGATTGGATTTTGTTAGTATTTTTGGCAGTAAACATAAGAGAATCATACCACTTTAAAAAAAACACCCCAATACTAAACATCTCTCTAAACAGTCTTAGAGTTTTAAAATCAAGTTCTGGAACACAGTTTTTTCTGTCTTCAGTTTGTGTGAAGTTTCATTACATGTTCTGCTCTTATGTTTCATGTTGTTATTAAAAGTTCCTTGGCTAAAAAATCATTTATTCCGGGTATCAAATGTTTCATTTTAGTGAACAATAGTGAGGTTTCTTTCAACATCAGGTATAATGGAGATAACATTGCCAAGAGAAGTTAAATTATTACTTCCACATTATAAATCTGAATCACAGAGGTTTCCTGGGTAGTATTTTTTCATAGCAAGTTTGACTTGCAACAGAAAAATTAGCAGTTTTCAGGAAGAATGAATCTAATAAAAGACACTTTTATGACTTGTCATTGCTATACACACACATTTGCTTCTAGCAACTGTAACATATATTTGCACTTGCAAATCTTCAAAAAAAAGAAACATAGAATATTCTAAAAGTCCATTCTAAAACAAGAAAACTTTTAAGTGCCCTTAAAATGAGTATTACAGGATCTATTCAGAAACTTCAGTCATGGAGAGATTTTGTTCTCTTCAGTGTTTCTCAAGAACACACTCTGTTAATCTGTTTTGTCTGATTAATATCAGATTCAGACCCTCTTCATGATTTATTTTCATAGAAACAGATGTTATCATTTGTGGTGAAATGGAGACATACTCTGGGTATTATGTAACCTCCTTTGGCATTGACTTAAGTTACATGTCTTTCCTTCATTTTGCCACTACATTATAATTGTACCCAAATGGTTCTCAAAGCGTTTCCATAGATACTTAGCATGTTCAGACTTCGTGTAATATATGCCTTGGTGTCATAGCTAGCTCTTGTTTTTAAACTCTGAGATCTGCTACACATGTAGTTTTCAAATCATAATTAGTACTGGTACAGCAGTTTTGTGCCCATATTTCAGTGCTACCCACCAGCTCTGCTTTTGTAGCCTGTGGTGAGTTAGGCAAAATCTCTGCTTGCTACCAAGGTGTTGATAGAGTGCTGTGGGCTCAATCAGTGTGAAACCCCTTCACATTTGTAGGAGTGTCAGGAAGAGACGTGAAGGACTGAAGGTGAGGCTCCAGCCCAGGCAAGAGAAATAACAGACAATTTGGGAAAACTCTATGACCATGAAGGACCTGTTGAGAAACAGCTAGATGCTGGAGCCTCCCTAAACATAGTCTGGCCTGACGTGATGACACTCTTGTGCTTGTGTTATGGTTTGAGGTTCTCCTTCAGAAGTTGCTGCTCTGCTTGGGTCCTGCCAATTAACCTCAAGTTTTTTAGTTAGCTTGGTCCTGACCAGGTGACATGTCACAGTGCTTGTATCCAACTCACTTGAACGTTTTAAGTCACTGGGAGCAGATAGATACATTCTTTTGTGCTACCCCGCTCTATTTCTGCCTCTTGAGATGGAAAAGAAGGACCTTGCTGACACCAAGAAGAGCTCTGCCTTGTACATACACAGCAACTCTTTGACCTGGCTTTTGTGGAGGACTTTTTCTCTTCTACAGGCTTAATTGCTTGCTGTGTTTTTTGTAAAGCCTACTGGTTCAATGACCAACCTCAGCTGGCAGGGCAGGCAAAGCAGTCTGATTTCTTTTGAAGTGAAGACGATTGTGACTTCAAAAGCAGGTCAGTGGATGGGCCTGGACTGGGAAACAACATTTCATTTGGGTGTTTGAGAGGCTTAAAAACCTCTGGGTCACAGCCACAACCTTTGTAGGAAGTGGTATGCTGTGTAAGACAGACTGAACAGACTGAACACCCCAAAAGGTACAAGAGAACATCCTCTTTTGCCAGATGTATTTTACAAGACCTGCTGGGATTATTATAGGAGCCTTTGCTGAGACTAAGCTAGGGCAGTGTTACATAGAAGCACGGGTGCCCCAGCCACTCACTGGAACTGGAGAAGCAAATCTGTATCAGCCATTCGCACTCATTAGCAGTATTTTTTGGCAGTGGAGAAGAACAGGAAGTAAGAAATGTTTACCTAGTAGTCTTCTTGATTTAACATATAAAATAACTACTATGCAGGCCGTCCAAAAGTGGAACAGATTATAGCTGCATGGCCCTCACATTTCCTTTACCAAGTTGCTTGTGATACTAAGTCCTGTGCCCAGACTTAAAGAGAAGAGGGAAGATTCCTCTAAATTATATCTGTAGGTTTTTTATCTCCCTTTAAGAAATTTTGAATAATTCCTTATTATACCAAAACAGTTCAAAGGTATTCAAAAGAAAGAAACAATTATTTCTGTAATGTTTAAGTAGACACTGTTAGAAATCTTCATCTTTTTGTAGCTATAAACCTATGTCTACATGGTCAGAAAAGCAAAATTATGGGCATGATCTTTATCACCTCATCCTGCAAAGTAGAACAGAAGAAGGAAAAGCATGGTTTAATAAGAAAAGAAAATGTAATTTCTGAGTTTCTGTATTTCTTAATTTAAAACTAATATTTAAGGAAAAGAAATCATCAATATTTTTCTTTTTGCTTAGGTTTTGCTGTTAACCAAAGCCAACGTCAAATTTGGCACAAACCTGCAGGCTGTTCTGCTACAGAACAGAGCACAGGCCAAATATATGCTGTAGGTAGGCTAGTACAAATTTTTAATAGCAATTAAAGTTATTTTCTCTATATTCATAAGCTTGAAAGGATGCTGCAGACTTTCCCGTGTAAGTTTGAAGGTGGATATGCTGAGATAATTGCATTTCATTGTTGCAAAAGAACATTAACCTCTAGAGGAGTTTGACTCCTGCCAGGGCCACATTTGCTGTTGGCTAAAAACAGTGTTGATGTCGATGTAGCTGTTCCATCTCACTTTTTAGCCATCCATCTTTAGAGTTCAGTCAATGGCTACCTGTAAAGATACGCTCAGAAAAGTAAAAGCACTGGCAAGTTCTGCTTTTGATTGTGGCAGAGAGGAGCATGAAGATTTACGTGACTGTGGGTTTAAACCACAGCTGACAGATACATTCTTTGCATGCAAATGTGTTGATAAAAATTAGGTTGTATGCATAAGGATAGACATTTTTAATATGTGAGCCCAGCACAACACGTTACAGTAGCTGGGCTTATCTGTCTGAAACTAATGCTTCATGGTGGTGATTGCACTTACAGAGTAATAACAGTATCTATTCCCTTTGCAGAATGGCAGTAGTTCATGAGAGCGTATTGATTTGGAAGACTTCTATCTAACTTTGAAATATAAGAAGGTTTTGAAATATGAGAATTCGTATCTCTGACCTCTTTGTGGTTTTCATTATGGTTTGCAGCTTTGGTTTCTTGTACCATAAGCCTGAAGGTTATTGTAGGTACTAAAATCTATCTTCAGGCTTGTGGTAAGTGAAGGCAGCTAGAACTTGTGGGCTGTTAGCTTTCTGGGCTAAATATCCATGTCAGGGTTTTCTGCGACTGTGGGAAGGGGCTGGCCCACTAACTGAGATGATGACTCCCAGAATTCTTTGAGCCCTTCAACAGAATTGTCCAGAAGGTCAGATGATGTTTAGTTAAACTTGACAAAAGCTTTTGTTGATGAGTCTATTGCAAGCAGTGCCTGAAGCACTGTGCAGAAGTTACAGCAGACTGTCATCAACCACACAGTAGCAATGGAGTCAGGACAAACCAAGAATAAATGGCAAGATCTAAAAGAAATAGATCAAGGCATCTGTGTTTGAAACATGAATTTCTCAGCTGGGTAATTATGAAAGACAGATAATGTGCAGATGATTTAGGACATTAAGGACCAGAGACAGAAGGGCTTTTCAGAAGCACATACAAGGTAAATGGACAGACAGGACCATGCCAGGAAAAATCATGCTGACTGTTAGATAAGTATCATACAATGCTTTGCATTGGAAGGGGTCATCTAGTCCAAGTCCCTGGCAATGAGCAGGGACATCTTCAACAAGGTCAGGTTTCTCAAAGCCCCATGCAACTTGGCCTTGAACACTTCTAGGGATGGGGCATCTACCACCTCTCTACCAACCTGTGCCAGTGTCTCACTACCCTCACCGTGAAGAACTTCCTTATATCTGATCTAAATCTACCCTCTTTCAGTTTAAAGCCATTCCTCCTTGTCCTGTTGCTACAGGCCCTTGTAAAACGTCTCTCTCTTTTTTATAAGCCTCCTTTAGGTACTGAAAAGTTGCAGTAAGGTCTCCCTGCAGCCTTCTCTTCTCTAGGCTGAACAAATACATTTATCCCAGCACAGCCATTTCTCCTTGTGTTGCTCAATATCCGCCCTTCCTGCCATAGTGTATATAGTTGTGGCAGTTGCTAAGCATGTGAGAGATAAGGAAATGCTAAAATAGCAATGCTTTCCAAACAATAGAAGTTAAATAAAAAATTGAACGGCTTATAGCATAGTATGGGACTGCTTGGTATTTTTAGCCTGATCATACTTCTATAATGCTACTCTTTCTACATGCATTTGAACATCACCCAGTTCACAGTTAAACTAAAAAGGATGAAAAGCAATGGCCATATGTGAAGGGATGTGGAGTTACAGATTGCATGGCTAACGAACCCTCCAGATCTGTGGTGCAGTGATTTGTGCTACGCTATGGCACACTGGGTTTCAAAGTGATTCATACTTGTTAGCAGGAAGAGTTAAATGTTGATTTCAGACTGGGTGTGAAGGGAATGAGTAATTTCAGCATCCAGTATGTATATTACCTGCCTTTGTTAGACTATCTGTTTTACACTTGGCTCTTTTTAATTCTTTTCAGGCTTTATCAAAATAGAAATCACAGCCATAATTTACATTCCTCTCTTGTTGTTAGGAGGGAAGTAAAACCTGATCTGATACATCCTTGTCATGCTACCTGACACATTATTGTTCAGGATATAGGCTAAATACATGAATAAAAGACAATTAAGTTAAATTACTAATTCCTGTAACACCAGTGAATGTATGACAAAGATGAGTTAGGCATGGCATGACTAACAGTAACTCCAAAGTAATAACACTGGCAGGAGTTGCATGTTTTCACTTGCTTACAAATCTATTCACATTACTACTGAAAGTGATGTATTTTAAAACAATATACTTTAAAGAACATAAAAAAGCTACCACCACTCCCCGCTCCCTGTCAGAATCTCATTCTGCCAGTTAAAGTGCTGTCACAGGAGACTGTCTCTGGTGACAGTGACAGCGCCAGCGCTGACAGTCGTCTTGGTGCTCACATGGCAAATGGCCTTCTGACAGCTTAGAAAAAATGTCAGAATAGCAGCTTCCCATTTTCAGGAGGTGTTTTATCAAGTTAATATTGTTGCTGTTTTGAAATTAATTTCTTTCCAATATGCAAAAGAAGAAAGTAATTTACACAAATGCCAAGAAAGCACATGAGTCTGTGCGTCATGAATTAATTAAGCAATCACTTGCTCCTTTTTCTTCTTGCTCTCAAGAAAATGTTAAAAAATAGCAAACTAGCACGACCTTTAAAACTAGAGAGTTTAAATGAACATACGCATCACTGTTTCAGGTGGGTTAGTCTTTGAATTGACAAAGAAATTACACTCCAAAATAAAAGGTTCAGCATAACTAAGCAGAAATCAGCTATGTAACACACAGTGCTATGGCTAGAATGGAAGTACTGCAGCAATTTTTAAAAGAAGTGGCAGTGTCCTTTCCCAGTAGAGCAGCTGGGACCATGTTTTTGCACATGACATGTCATTGTAATTCTAGGTTTAGTGATGAATAGTGGAAATTCCTTTCAGTTAGGGATTTTTGGCTTCTTCATCCAAATACGACATTCAGCACTATACAAACATTGTCCCTGTTGAAAAGAGGAAACAAGGGGAAGCTGTCTAAGGGTGCATCAGAGGATAGTACGTGATGGAGGAACTTCAGGAGCCATGCAGTACAGGTGATCTGCACCCAAGCCTGTATTCAGTTCCCCTCTTGCCCTGAAAGAGATTCCTTTTCACCCAGTATGGACAGCAGCCCCCTTCCCTTCATGGGGTCAGACAGATGCCTCAGAGCACAGAGGGAGGGAAAAGAGAGTGTGCGAAGCTGCTTAACCTGCTTAGCCAGGTCTAACATTAACATGTTGTCCTCTAGTCAAACCACATCTTAATAGAAGAACCCCATTCTGTGCATTTAGTATTATTTTTTTTTTTACTATATGTCCTGTACGTGTCTTTTTTTTTTTCTTTTACTAGAAACGAGAAGAAATATATAAGCAGATATTGGAAAGAAGTGAAAGTTGGAGACTTTGTGCAGCTTCGCTGTAATGAAATTATACCTGCTGACATATTGCTGCTCTCCTCAAGTGATCCTGATGGACTGTGCCACATAGAAACAGCTAACCTGGATGGTGAAACTAATTTAAAACAAAGACAGGTGGTGAGGAGGTTCTTAGAGCTGGTAAGTTGCCATTCTTAATGCTCATTTAAGATAAGAATTTCTTTCAGGTAGGTAAACTGTTCACCAATCCACTCCGCACCAGCTAAATCTGCTTGTTATAGTAATGCTAACGAATTATTGTTATGGTTGTCATTGAAATACTAGCACTTGCCAACAGCTGACCTCATCATAGTATCAGAAGTGTCACTATAATTTTTCCCTGAATTTGAATAGGAATTATTTGGGGCAATTGTGTGCGGTTGGAAAATGTTGGGGGTTTTTAATGGCTTCTATTGTAGCTTGTTTTTTGAAAAAACATTTTTACTCCCCAGTGAGACGATATTTAAATATAAACAACTATTTTTCCTGCCTGCAAACCAGATCAGTTTCAATTAGGAATTTTGCCTGAAACTCCGTGTTGCAGAATACCCCTCCAGTACTTGAAGCATTAAAGCTTGTAAGATTTAAAGGGACAGCATGCATGAATTCTGGAGGTGTCTGTGCTGAAAAACTGTTGTACTGCTCGCTCACTGTGCTTATCTCTCCCCAACAGCACTATTTTGAAACAAAACAAAATCCAGATCAGTTACTCTCAGCAGAATTAGAGGAAATTACCTGAAGTTTTACTTGCTTTAATAATCTTACTGAAATAGTATTTCTCTGTATGCCCTCCTCTCCCTTACCTCTTGCTAGCTAACCTCAGTTTCCTGTATTTTCTTAGAAAAAAAACCCCACCCCTTTTCTAGATTTCAGCTAAATCTCTTTTTCCTACTAGCTTTTCTCATTTGATAGATTTTGTAAACAATGGAGCTGCTGCCCTTACCACGGCCATCAAATGTAACTACAGAAGCCTATAGTTGTAGTGAGGTAATCACCTTAATGAAGTTGCAATCCTTTCAATAGGGTAAAAATCAATGTGCCTTCCAAATAATTCTTTATGGTAGATAAAGCCTTTATCTGAATAGCTTGTGAAAACATGAGATAAAGACTTGTTTAATAATCAGTGATTTCCACATAGAATTTAGACATGACACAGTAACTACTGCCACTGCAAGAAGCTTAATCAGGTGCAGGCCAAATGTTTCAAAAGCTCTGATTGTTTCAAAGCAGCTGATTGAATTGCTTCTCAATTGTTCCATCTTGTTCCCACTGAATTTTTTCCCAGTGGGTAGAACTCCAGGGTGGTACTCAGATGATGTATCCCACTTCTCTGCCAGCATAGATTTCCTACATGACCTCAGGCAAATTATGTAGGACAAAAACTATAGATGGCATATACGCTACAGAATACAGGGATGCTTTCATGTTTGTGGTTACTGTTATAAGCTAAGGGCACATCCCAGCTCTGTCTCAGAGGAAGACCTGGGAATGTACCAGTTCCTCTGCTCATCCACAGCAGATGGTTGGATTTCTGTGATCTAAGACCATCTGACACACAGCAGGAGGTGCTGGTAAACAGTGAGTGAAAGGAATTGATGTGTCTACGTACAAATCATCACAAGACTGGCTTTCAAGAACCTTGCTGCCCTGAGGAGTCCCTTTTACTACATCAGGATCCTTGGTTTCCTGGTGGCAGAGTCATGATTCAGCACTAGCAGTGTGATTCTTGGATGCTGGCGGGCTGGGAGAGGACCTGCTGACCCTAAAGCTGTGATGCATGCCCAAGCCATCACTTGTGGAGTCACTCTTCTGTCTTCAACCAGTGAACTCATGTATGCATTAATACAGCAGGAAAACCAGGAGGGAATACCCGTACAATCTCATGTTTGGCATACTCAGTGAGATTTAAATTGCTGATCCAAACCAGGCAGCTAAAGACGTCAAGTCTGGGTTTTGTACAGTTTGGAAACACCTGTAACCTTTAGACTGTTGTGGGGAGGTGAGTGGCAGTGCCATTTCCACCTTGAAAAGTTAAAGGTTATTGGAGACTGCATTGGACCTAGTTAGGCAAGAAGGCTGAGGAAACAGTGCCTACCTAGGTAAGCAAAGCTAGGTTCATGTGCCAGGCAGCTTAGCACATCAAGGTATATGTGGCATGACTTGCTCAGTATACCCAACTTTACTGAGGAAGTTGGATATCACACAGATGCTTAGAGTCAGCTTTGTAGACACCTACTGCACTTTGCGTTTTCAGTTTATCCTCCTTCCAAATTTTAGTTCTCTGTCATATAAGATGATTATAGAACTTTTCTATCTCAGAAGTGTGCTCCAATGTATGTGGATAAATAATTTTTAAAAACAAATTTTATATCATAAGATGCCTAGCTACAATAGCAGTGAGGTCCTTAATAAATTGTCAAGGATTAAACAGGGGCCAATGACAGAAAGCTCATTCATTCCAATGAAAATAGGACTGGGCCTCAAGAAGTGAAGTATTGAAAGAGAGCTTGTAAGAAAACCACACGTGACTACCTCCCTTCTCTTAAAATAGCTGAGAAGCAGGAAACACCCAAGCCTGGGTTCCTGCATCAGCTAAGTCGTAGGGAAA
>NW_009932186.1:18229-39477 GCF_000696875.1 Nestor notabilis
GCTCAGTTCTCAGCAGCTGCAGCATCACAGACCCTCTCTGTAACAGCATCCTGCAAGTTATCCAGCAGAATACTTGCCATCCTCGTTTAAGTCCTGGCCAACACCTGTCTGACCACACTGTTAATTCATGCAGCAGCATTAGCTTTCTCATTCCATGCTAGCAGGGATAGGATCTTACTTGTTCTCGAAGGTGTTGCCCTGATGAGAGACACTCAGCATTGGGATAGAGGGAGCTGCTTTGGAAATGTTGGATGAACAGTAGGCCCACAGCCAAATACCATGGAATAAGCAAGGTGATGCCCATTTTTTGGAGTGAAGTTCAGTTCCTATCTGGGTATCTCTTAAGTGGCAACAACTGGTGAGAGCTTATTGTTAGATCTCATAAAATACTTCGGAAGAACAAAATTCTCTTGCACCGAATGCTGACCATCCTTCTACCAAATCTCAGGAAAGTTCATTCACAAATCTTATAGGATTAGTGAATATAGGATTTTGTTCATGCACTGGACAAGAACACTTTTCCATTTTTATATTACCATTGAACTCAGCAGAACAACTCTCAGTTATGCTCGTAGCTGTTTGGTTCTGTGTCATTCTGCAGCCCTGTCGTTCAAGCAGGAAAACAAACAAATAGATTATGTAGACCTAACCGTCTTTTTCCCACACTGCTAAACTCTTCCCCCACCTCCTTTACAGGATGACATGACTGGTCATGTGGCTTATCATAGGACAAGAAACACAGATTTTTTTTGAAGCTTCTTTTTAAAATATCAGCTGTCAACAGCTGCCTTTGAATAATGTCTCTGTAGCAGTATCACAAGTATTAAAAGAAGCTGTGTTACAAAGCTTGGCCTTTCTGTGTTTCTTATATGAACTAACTGGTAACTTCTGAGCATGTGCCTGTGGAGCAGGTCAGTGAAGGATAGCTGTTCATATACCCATCACTCTGCTGGGCATGGGAAAGGAGCGGGGATTGGGCTAGGAACAATCGTTTTGTGTGACTTTTATGCTTTCCTTATTCAGTCCCTGCCCTGTGCCTACCCATGCAATTTACAGTCCCACAGGTCTGTGCTGAGCTGCTTGCCATAGAAAGCCTGGCTGCCAATATGGAATCACTGAAGCGGGGTGTGTGCTGGTTAGTCCTCTTGCAACCGCAGCACTCTCTCCAAAATCCCTCTCCAGAGACCAGCAAGCCCAGTTCTGTTACACTGGGTACAGCTGTCCTCTAGAAGGGCAGCTGTTCTGCCAGCATGTTCTGAAAGATCTGTGTGTCCATCTTCAGCATTAACAGCATGTGAAATCCGTAGTCTCAGAGAGTAAAAGGTCTTACAGTTTACTCCTTCCAAAACTTCGTTCAGAAAAGTGCTATTCTGATCTCTTTTTAGCTTGCCTCTTGAAGCAGCAATAAGCAATTATAGAAGCTGTTTTGTATCCTGGTCTCCATTGCTTTGCAGGCATTGTTTTACTCTTAAACATACTCTCAGAAGATCCAAGATCAGCATTTGTGGGCTTGGGTTGGACCTCTCTACTTGTGAATTCCAATAAACTGTTTTCCTTTATAGTGCAAGTGACCAGAAATTTTGCTTTTTTAGTGCTGCTTTGATTTGTCTGAGTGATTTATAGTAGTTTGGGAACATACTGATTTTTAGCTTTGTGTGTTTGTTAGCGGATGTGATCTGTCTGACACAAACCTGTACTTCCTGTATGTGATTCTACACCCTATCAATACATAAGCTGTGAGAAGGGTCACTGTTATATTTATCTGTGGCTTGTATGTCTGAAGATACCAGTTTGAATGTATACCTTGTTGTACACTCAGAATAGTCAAGGAAAAAGAAAATCACTCAGTGAATAGATAGAAAAAAGGAAACAGATTCTTCAAAGGCCTTGACATTTTTTCCTACGAGACTTTAAATACTGTGGTCTTGTTATCCAGCTGCTACAGTGACAGGGTGTGATAGAAATGTTTAAAGCAGTCAGTGAAGTAATTCTGCATGCTCTGTCTTTAAAGCCAAAAGCGTAGTGGTCTGTGTTCACACTGAAACATGAATCAGATCCATGTCTGCAGCATGACACTCTGGACAGTGCAGCTAGGAGAAAACACTGCTAAATCCCACTGTGAGTGATCTAACAGTGTTAGCATCTCTTGGAAAAAACGAGTGTTTCTTAGTATTCCACCAGTTTCCTTCTAATTTCTAACACACCCTCACTGCTGCCGAGTCACAGGAGCCTTTTCTGGTATGCTGGATCTAACAGGAGACACAGTAGGCAGGAGGAATCAATGTATTTTCTGTGCTACTCTGCAGGCTGCTGTGCCACCACACCCTTCACAGTTGCTTATGGAATGTTTTCCATCCATCTGAGACGTTGTGTCAACCACTTTTCAGAGAGTGGATAAGCAGATACAGCTTGCGCTGTGAGAGCTCAAAACTCCCTTTCAGGTTTCATAAACTTGATTTAGGATATTTTGATAGTATGAATCTAGACTCATGAAAAACATTTACATTTCCTTGCTCCACTGTTTTTACTCAGTATGCCTTTTAACAAAATCCACAAAGACTCACTGTGGATTCTGGAGCAGCTTGTGGTTTATTAACCACTGGCCATGTCCTGGATGTTTATGTGGAAAGCCTCAGTTCAGCTGAAAGCTAAGCTAAACGTAGCGGCTGCCATCCCCTGCGAGAAGGTGCATGTATCCCTCTGAGAGCTAGTGGGGCTAAGGGATGCATGTTTTTATTTTTCCTCTCATTTCTCCAAAGAGCAGACCTTTGTTCAAAACAAGCTTGTACCAGCATGATTATGCAGGTTTAGATAAGCCTTGCAAATGACTCTGTGGCTGCTTATTTACTTTGTCTAAGAAGCACATCTGAATTTGGTGTCTGCCTGTTTGGGAGGGTTCATTTGCATGCAGACTAGTACCAAAATAACTCATCAGTCTGATTTCCTCAACAGTCAGTATGTGAACCCTTCTGGAACATGTATAAACTTAGAGCATGCAAGCACATTTGCTCATCTGTCCCAGCCTGGAAGCCAGGCTGCATTGACAGATCCAGCTTTCATTCCAGCCCACTGTTCATTCCACTTCCACTGTTCTTGCGTGGTGCTGGCAGCATCCTGGGTACAGCTGGACTTAGAGGAACAGTCCCACTGCTCCCTGCTCCAAGCATTTAGCCATTTACACCATCTCTTTCTTTCCCTGTGCATCGTGGGCAGAAACGGGTCCAGGAGAGAAAACTGCTGTCTAGAAGGGCTGCACTGTAAGCTTGACTGCTGGTGACTGCAGGCAGGTATGTATATAAGGTCAATCCAAATTGCATGAGAACAACTCACAGCAGGGCAGCCTCAGAATCTCAGTGTAGATGTTTCTTTTGCATTCAGTTTTTCTCCCTCAAAAAATAATAATAATTTTAAAAAAAAAAAGCAATTTTCAATTTTTGATTTAGCCTAAACTGAGCTAAGATTTCTTATGCAGCCATCTGCATTGGTTAAAGTAGCCCAGTTAGATAAAACTGCTGAAGTTAAACCAGCACAACCCCCAGGCAGACTAGTTTTCAACTCACCTGCTGATAGGAGCTTCTTATCTCAAAGAGTCTGATTGAGTCTTCTAAAGCAACACAAAAATGGGCATAGCTGTACTCTCCCTGGAGCTTCTCATCTCACTACTATAGCCCTCAGGCTGTCACCCATCTGAAATGAGTGGGAATAGTACACTATTATAGAATCATAGAGTAGTTAGGGTTGGAAAGGACCTTAAGATTATAAACAAGTAGCGTGAACTCATCAGCATACTCACTGTTGGTTAGACTGTAAGTGCTTTAACAGGGTAGAATCAGGCCACAAGAACAGTGAATGCATCTTTTGGGGGTCATCCCTTGTGTCTTTCTTTTATGAAGTATTTTGGGAAGGTTCACAAGGCTAGGAAAAATGGCTCGAAAATTCCAGATACGCACATGTTAAAACAGCAGATTAGTGCTCCATCCCACACATGTTGCCAAAATTAGATTTCCCCGAGGGAAAAGAGAGTTAAAAAAAATAACCAAACAAGCAAAAGAAAACACTGTTCTTTCCTTCTGCACTACCGGAATATTACATTAAAACTATCTTTTTTGTTTTTACAGTCTAGCTGAAGATGTTAGCGAGACAAGTCTTGTAAGAAGACGTGTTTGTCAGGGCAAAATGCAAGCATGTCACTCCCTGTGAAGACCTTTGAGTTCAGACATTGAATGTTCAATAGGTTTCTTAGATGAGGGTTGAGTCGCTATGAAGAGCTCTACACCTATATTGTATCTTTTTCTGGATAGTACAGTGTTCAGAAATGACTTGTTTGGAAACTGCGGACGTGTCTAGTTAAAGAGGAAGCAATAACTGTCTCTCTAACAGAGAATCAAATGCCTGGTGCAGAACGGTCTGGTGCAGAGCAGGGACCAGGCCACTGTGTGGCAAACTCTTGTGTGAGCTAAACTCCTTAAAGGAAGGCTCAGAACAATTTTTCGCTCTACTGTTTTACCATGGCATATAGTTAGCAGTCTCACATCAGGATGTATGGGGAAATAAAAAACTCAAGAATGATAGTTCACTTCCTCCTTGGTCAGCTTTGAGCAAGGTTACCATCTCTTTCTGGTTTCTATTGTGCAGGTGTCCAGGCCACAAGTTTGACTGTCGAGCAAGCTTCATTAGAGGGACAAAAAATTTGAACAACTGTAAGACAAAATTTTGCATATCTTAATCTAAGCAATGGGGCAGAGGGGGAAATGACAGACAAAAAATCCATTTCTGAAGAGTGCTGAATAGTTGACTTTTACCATTGTCGTTGGCTGTTCGGTTTTGTGTTTTAGTATAGGTTAAAGGGACTAAGTTGATGAATCTAAGTTTGAATGTCTTGGTCATGAAGGACCTCCCATCCCTAGGGTAATATTTCCAGCACTAGTGGAACAGTGGTAGATCCATGTAAGAAAATGTATTATGCCAGTGCTTGTGCTGCATCTGCCCTCTAGAGAGGTGGGACATTTCATTCTCTATATTGATAGTTGAGCTTCTCTCACTTCTGCTGTTTCTATGAAAAAGCATTAGAAAACAAGAGAGCATTGCAGGTCCATATAGAAAATAAAATGCTCTATTGCTTTCTAGTGACAGAAAAGTAAACATTTACATTTAAAACAAGAAGAGAATTTCCTTTTTTTTTTTTTTATTACTTTTCTCATCTCCTAGCCTAATTCAGTTTTACTGAACAAAAGTTTACTTCTGGAATTGTTTATTCCTGAGGCATACATCGGCCTGCCTGTCAGCTGGGAACAGGAAATACCTGTAATATCTGTTTTTAGAAATTAGATTTTGTAATATAACATTGAGAACTCTTGATTTTAGGGCCAGGATTTTTGAGCTGGGAATATGTCATGCTACACTTGTCTCTCATACCACAACCCCAGTTGGCAGTATCAGTAGTTTGGAAAGGATGGAAAGGTCTTCTTTTCCAGAGCAGGAGGGTTCACAATATTAAGCCATGTGTCACCCCAGCTGTGATGGTATGGTCTCACTTTCCTCTGGAAACACTGAGGTAGAGAAGGGGTCTGCTTTTCTGCCAATATGGCAGAGCAGCAAAATGAGGAACTCCTCCTGTATTTTATCTCAGCATCAGGGATGTGAACCCTCATCCCACTTCTGTTTTCGCCACCTGCTACCTTCCAAGTCTTCTACACATTTTAGTACTAATAAGGCCATGAAGGACAACAAAAATTTGCATTAGAATGTTCTTACATGGGAAGTGGTTGACCTTATCTATGTCTCAAAATGGTTGTTTCAGTAAACTCATGAAAATTTCCATTAATGCGGTTATACTCAGGTTCATACGTCTGATGGTCAGACACTACATATGTGTGTGTGCCTGTGAGAAAGCAAGCTGTGAGTGTCCTGTAGGTACGTGACTGGAGAAGAAACTGTTCTCCACACGGAACTATAGTGCTTGTGCTTCCGTTTTGGTTTGAATTAAAAACATCAGTAGTACATGGAGATTTATAGACATTAGTGCTCATACACTAATTCAGCTTTCTTAATGAGACACTAATGGACTGGTTTACATCAAAGCAGGGAACACTCAGCCTTTTGGCTTCTAAGAGAAAGAGAATTAGAGGTTTAACATACAGCATGGTTAGAAAGTGCGTATAAGTTTTCATAAGCATTTACTAGCCTCTCCCTAACTTTTCCAAGCCTGTTTTCTTATTATATTTTTGGCCTGACTTGATTAAATGCCAGATTCAAGCCATACCTCAGATGGCTGAGGCTACTTACATACCTGTACAGCAATGTGGCCTGTATGGCTGAGATCACAGGGATCTGACTTAAAGGCTGCTGCAGTGTAACAGGAAGGGATAAACAAAAAAGCAACAAACAAAGAAACAAAAAGCAATGGAGTATCTCCTGGTGCTGCTCTGGAATCTTTGGTTCAGGTAGGTAACTGATAATGGCATGGAAGAAACCTCAATCCCTACACAGCAATACATGTTCATCCCCCTCAGCTCATTTCCCAGCTCTGCTGCCCAGTTTTAGAACTGACAAGGCCATTTTGAATTTCTTTTCATAAGATTTATGCAATCAGCTGGTGTCTGGAAAAAATCAGCCTTGAATTCCTTGAGTTTTTGAAAAGGTGTTTTTCACTTTGCTGCTGGAGCCTTTAGCATGTTGATTCAAATTGAACTTATTCAGTTACTCAGTAAATTAGGTAGTAGATGAGAATAGATAGACTGGAAAGTGAAGCTCTTAGCCGAAGTGTTCAGCAGCCATCCCAAAATCCTCCATGGCAACCACAACCATGCCACCCATATACTGAGTTAATCTTCAGATCTGCCCTTCCACCATCTCCACAGGGCTATGAGGGAAATACAGAAACATCTGAGGTTAAGCATAGAAAGTGCACTCTGAGTGCTGTGTTTGCCTCAAGAGCATTATTAGGGCAGGCATGTGATGGTGCATGTTGATACAAGATACAATTCCAAGTGAAGACGGCATGCCAGTGTCCAGCTTGGGGAGGTTTTATTTGGTCATACAGCCTTCTCACACTGGAGATGCTTGTGGAAAGGCTGACAGGTCTGTGGTATTGCTTATACAAATGCTTCCCTGTAATATTTGGGATAAAAAGCGTCTTTTCATTAGGACTGCTTCTTTCCCTCTGTGCTCTCCTGCAGCTGGCAGGGGCTGGAGTTCCTTGGGCAGTTGCTGTATGTAGCAGGTTTCCCTCACATCGTAGAAACGTTTCTTAAGCATAATGCCTTGCAAGCGAAAGCTACTTTTATCCAGATTCTCTGTCTTCGGGTTGAGATGTGCTTACCAAGCTTTCGTGTGTTTAACTGCATCCTGACATTACCACTGCTACTGTTAGGTTTTACCATTCATAAGAAAACCCCTTCATTACCAGCCACTCTCTCTTCTGTCAGGACTCTTTATGTTCTGGTTTTTATTTGTGGAATGATGCAAGAGTGTTGCTTGGCATTTCTCTCTTCTGGTTGAAATGTCTTAGTCCTTCCCATTCCCATTTCTTCTGGCAGAACTTCATCCCACAGGAAGGCAGACTGGCCAGCAGCCCAGGCTAGAGCAGGAATAGGCCAAGGTATATTCAGAAGCTGACCTGAGCTATTGTGCTACTGAATTAAAATGACTGTGCAATGTATTTGCCACTAATCAAGTGAAGTTTTCTTCCAGCAGTTATGAAATGCAGCAGAAATATTGCTAGAAATCTCTCCAGAAAAGGGAAAGTACTGGAAAGTGGAGAGGGTTCCATCCCACTGAGTGTATGTGAACACGAAGTGAAGAGCCTGGGGAGGAGCAGTGCAGGTTGTACACGGAGTTTTAAAAGCTCTTGAGAGACTTGGGTCTGTGGTGTAGTTGAAGCCCTGAGCTGATGCTGAGGTTGGTTATTACAGACTATGAACCCATTCATTTGTTTCAGTGGCTGACTTTTGAAACAGGCAGATACTACTTTCTTAATTGTCAAGGTCTGGGTCCATATTTCAACCTTGACATATTCTGTTCCCTTGGCATTTTTCAATGCTGCTATAGTCCATGAATAAATTCATTCACACCACTGTAATTTTCAGTGTTTTGCTAAGGATGGCCATTATTCCTAGGGGGTACAACAGAACTTTCATGTGCATATTTTCAGCGTTGTTGACTTTTTTTTTTTTTCGTGCTTTTGTCTTGTTATTGACTAACAGCAGTTTCTTCAGCTGGTTGTCACAGAATTATTGAGGTCTTCCTAGGCCCTGCAAGCAACACATTTTTCCTGCAGGCTGGATATTGTGTTCTTCCCTCATATGATTTTCAACGAAGGGGAAGACTTTTACATAGGTCAGACAGAGGAGGATCAGCCCCCTAACATGTATTTGGCTTGCTCAGCTGTTCCAGTGTTTCTGAATGCTGAATATCTCTGTTCCATTTAAACAAACAGTAGTGGGAAAAAAATCCAATTACAGTAGTAGTTGTCAGTGTAGAAAACAAAGCTATTAAATTCTGATGCACAGATGAATCTCTTTAGTTCCTAAATAGCATAGATCAAACTGTTCCTTCCTTTTTTGTGAATTAGTGGCACAGATAAATTCTGGCAAAGAGACTAATGCAGTTTAGACATTAAAACGTTTCACTCTTTTAGTATATAAACAGTCTGCATGCTTTGGATACATAAAATCAGTATGTAATTCCAATTGCACATTAATAAAAGGTCAGATTAATTTTATATGGTAAATGCAGAGTACTGCTACATAAAGCAATGATAGGATGGACTGATGCATTAGGAGGATGCATTCTTAGTGCACTTAAATGCTTTTAAACTGGAGAGCTATTCTTGTAGCTGAGGCAGATTTTTGCCTATTAAATATTTCCTTGAAGTTGTCCCCATGGTTCCATTTCTCCCTTTTTGTTTCCTCCAGACATACATGCTAAAACAAATCCCAGAACCCTCATCCAGCAATTGTACTGCAGGGAGAAGTCTGGATAAGATCCCCAGCATACCCAGTAAACACAGTGTGAGAAGTGGGTAACTGTCACTGCCACCCAAGGGCATCCTGGGGTACTCATGCTGTCCTGTTAGAAGGAAGGACTGAACTCAAGTTTCTGCAGCATTAAAGTAGGGCACATGAGTAAAGGAAAACATTTTAATAACTAGGCATTATTTATAACACTAGCAGGCCGTTAAATCTCCAGTACAAAATGCATTTAATGAAGGGGAATGTTGTTTGAACACTGTAATTGTCAGACTAACTCATCTGGCTGAGCAGCATGCTTTGCTTCTTGAGCTATGACAGTTTCGTGAAGTTGACAGCAGAGTCAGAAAGGTTGGCATTTCATTATAGACATTCAGAATGATCTTACAGCTGAAGCTCCAAAGTTGTGTTGGAGAGAGTTAAATTCAGACTCCCCTTTCTTTTTGTGACAGATCTCTATAGCTACTTGTCCTGGGTTCAGCTACAGCAGTCATTTTTACAACCGTCTGCCTGTTGGTCTCACACTCTGCAGAATCATTGTAACCCTTTTTTTCCCCTCAGCCCTTTGCCTCAGCTTACATCCTAAAGATAGAAGTTTTTCAGAGGGTGATAAAAAAATCTTTCAATTATGCTTTTTTCTTCTGTGTGCATTTGTGCTTCCCCCAGAAACACAGCCCAGTTGTTGCAGTCCTAAGTTATTGTTTTAAATGAAACTCTTCATCACGTTTAATAGGTGGAGCATTGTTAAAGCCTAGTTACAAACCCTTTTACATCTGCAATTTAACTTTAATTTGATATTCAGCTTTGAAGGAATCAATATTTAGCAGGGTTTTGCAATCTGACTGGATCTGCTCACATAAGGAAAACAAGCGTTTCCATTGCTGCATTTAGAGTAACAATGAATTTCCCTAAGTTTTAAGAAATTGGAATAAATAGTATTTATGTATAGGATGTTAAACATTTTCCTAGCAAGAAGACTCCTGAAGAAATGAAGTATGTTCTGCAGAATCCCTGAGTACACAAAATGCCTAATTTAAGTATCACCGTGTGCCCTTTTGGCAAGTTTCAATCTTTCAGAAATACCTATGAGCTCCTAAAAAGTCAACAGTTTTTTCAGAGGAAGGCACTGAAATAAGACTATTTTGGCAAAATCAAAATGTGAAGTCAGGTATTTGAGGAAAGTCAGTTTCTTATTGAATTGAATCCCATCCTTTTTTTCCTCATTCTTTTTTTCCTTTTTTTTTTATTTTGATATGACATAATAGAAGAAGAGTGAAAGCAAAAAGTGGTCTTCTGCGATGTATTTTGTGCATCATTTCATGCATGCAGGAAGGCCTGTTTTTAAAATTATATTGGTAAGAAAGAATTCTTACCACTAGAGTGAAGATTAATATTTAGTTACTGAAGGCTTCTGAATGCTGGCTATGAACAACCTCCATGTGGGGACATACCTGAATGTTTCTATGCATGTATTTCTTTATATTGGTATTTCTGAAATTCTCAAACCATATGGGAAGAAATGGCTCAAACCTCTGTTTCACATCTTTCAAGACCTTGTTACGACTTACCCACAGAAAATTGTGTGCTGTGATGATCAGAGCAGCAGGTTCCTGGTGTCTTGCTAGGCCATGCAGCACTGGACAAGGCATGCCACCAGTTTTACTTTCTCATTCCCTGTGTGTGCGCCTGTTCTCTAAGTGGGAAGTAAGACACTGAAAATCAGGCACATCAGATAACTGCTGTACAAAGGTTTTTTTCATCTTTTTTTCTGTGTTTTCACAGTGATGCAAAAATTCACTGTGAGAGAATTGAAGATAGTGGTGGAGAATTTCTTATTTTCATGGACTTTTATCCAGAAAACAGCAAAAATCATGATGTGTGCCCTGTAACACTTTTGACTTTAACTTCTGTCTAGCTGCAGCTTCTCTTATCTGTTAATACATGAGAACATCATCACAGTTTATGTTTCATTTGCTGCTGAAGAGTGGGTATCAGCATAAAAAGGAACAAAACTTTAATCACTGTGAAATGTTATGTTACCTTTGTGCTTCTTTGTAACCACTGAAAGCAGTTGCACACAGGGTGTTTAACTTATTTGTTCATTCATTTACCAAAAGGTATTTTCACAGCAAAGGTCATCAGCTGTAATATACGGTGTGTATTTACGCTTCCATTTCACAGGGAAGAGATGGAGCTGTTTGATTTATTAATAAAACAAAGAGCTTTTGCCATAAGTCAGAATTCAGCAGATAGCTTTGTTTCGTTACGTAAACTACTATTTTAATTGGATTTTCTCTCCTCCCAGTTATTATCTGGTTAGCGATCTTAATCACATATTTCAAGTTAATTGTAACAGAACACAAATACACAGGCAGTTAGATTTAATGATAAAGGACTTTTAGTTCCAAAACTGAGTCATGAATGAAAAGAATCCAACAAAGGAGGGAGAAAGACTGTGTTGCACGATAGCTATGGGAAAGTCAGGTAAGCTTAGTCCTCTCTGATCTTGACAAGATCTTTCTTTTCTGTGAAGACTTTAGTTCTAGATTCTAAGTAGTTTTTTCTTCTTATTTGTAAAGTTGCTGGCTTTACTGGCAGGCTTTGTTAGCAGAAAGGGAATTCAGTCTGCAAACTTCCAATTGCTCTAGAAGTTAATATGTCTGTGCTCTAGAAGTTAATATGTCTATACAGCACTGAAACCATGCTCTCTCTGCTGAGTTCAGCAGCCGCAGAAAACCTGCATTTGATTACATTGGGTTTTATTATTAGGTGTCTCCAGGATTCCCTCAAGGGTATTCATCAAAGATGTTCAGATTTCTTCCTTTTCTTTTTTAAGACCACTGAATAAAAATTTGTGCTAAATAAACTCTATTATATATAGTTTTCCCTCCAATTTACAAATGCAATTTAAGCTACAGTGGTGACTCTTCTGTAACACAAGCCTTAGGCAGACAGTATATTATTGAAACACCTTGAACAATGTTGTAGGTTATTTTTCCTGTACTCTTTTTTTTCTTTTTTTCCTGCCAAGGAACATACCAGGGCAAGGAAGGAAAACATGATGTTCTGTGGCAGCAGATCAGGTGTTACATAGACAGCACAGGCTTTCCCAGCACAACAAGATTTGGAGTGACTTGGGAGAACTTCACCTTCTCTAACAAGCTCCAAGCCAGCTGCCAGGTAGCACTGGCTGCTAGTGTAAGGTCTCTGTAACGTGAGCTTCCAACTGCTGGAGGCAAGCATGCAGGCAGAGTGTGTACAGTTTAGGAGTTGTAGTAACAGATTTCACGTGTCAAGGCCTGAAAACTTCATGATGTCTGCTCTAGCCAGTGATTCTTTCCTTGTCACTGCTGGTGTCTGTGCCTGTCTGAAGTGAGCAGCTGAGGAATGAGGGTCAAACAGAGTAAATGTGTGGCTTTACAGTATCTGCCCCATTCTAAAGCATAATGATATCTTAGCCTCCCCTGTATAACTAGGTACTTCCAAGCATTCTCAGCATCAAACTTCAGACACGTAAAGAATTTTTAGGTTGACCATGAGAAATACCTAATGACCTTAATTACCAACAGTATTTGGTGCTGTGAAGACCATGCGGATTTCTTGCTAAGTATGAGGTATTTGACTGCCAACTTTGACATAATTTAGGATCCTGATTCTCAGCATAGCAATCTTCTTTGTCAGAGATGTCCTTTATTTTTACTCTTCCCCTTTCCTGCCTTGTTTACAAGCTGAATTCTGCATGTAAATGTGATTCTTTCCTCCAGTGGGCTGTAGCTGTCTCTAAGTGACAGCCTATCTTCACAGTTCTCTTTATCATCTCTTGTTTCTTGAAAATGCAGGAAAGATTTCCAAAAGTGTCAGGCATGGGTTGTTTGAATTGTCTGCTATATACTGTAAGTCTATCTGTCTTCCAGGTGTGACTGGCAGAAAAATGACAGAGGGCATTGATGGTGATGCTGACATATCCTCTAGTTTCTTTTTATTTAGAAACTAGTTGCTTTCCAATCTGAATAGAGTCAATATCAAAAAAAGGCACCTGTTTCAGAGGAGCTGGCAATAAGATTGTGTCTGTCCTTTGGTTACTGATTCTACATTAGCTGTTCTCATAATGTGTTCTAAACAGTAGTGGATGGGGTCTGCAGCTGCTCAGCAAAACCATTATAAAACATAACATTTTCAGTGTTACCATTGTGGAAAGCTTATAATATGGTAATTCATAATTGGTTCTTTCAAGTGGTGTGCAAAGCAACTTTCTAAAGGTGGTCCTCGCTGATGGAGACAAACAGCCTTCTCAGCAGCACCAGGACTGACTATCTCTGATTTCATTGTGTAGTTTGTTTGGTCTGGTAAAGAAGGGAGAACCTTGATTTTTATTTGACAAAATCAAGTAATTATGCTGTGTGAGGATGTTTTTCCTAAGACACAACAACGTGCTAACTACAGGTAAACTTAAATAGTCAGCAGAAATACCAAATTCAGGCTAATGAGCTAGAGAATCAAGAAGGTTTTTATGTGTTAATTAGGAAAAAGTTATTCTGCTATATGTGTGTAATTTGCTGTTGTAGATTAATTCATCTTTGTTAGCATAAAGCAATTAAGAAGTCTTCTAGTATTTCAAAAGCTCACATTAGCTTTTTCATAATTGGCAGTATATTGACTTGCATTGTCTTAGATTTCCAGTAGCTCCACTGAACATGGAGTATGTCGATACTATTGAATAGTTTGAGCCTTTCAAGATAAATTTCGTTTTTCCACTCCAGACCAAAACTATGTGACTTCTGGCCTTGGCATCTTGTATCTAACACTTTTAGAAACTCACATTCTTCCACATGCAGAACAAAAAAGTCATACTTGTAAGGGAGATTTTGGAAGACATCTAAGGAATTTTGGCAATGAGGTCCCTTTGATTTTCAGTGCCAGTAATCAGTGTCATTCATTTGATTGCTTTGGGGAAAAAAAAAAAAAGGACTTTAATATATTATGAAAGCTAGAAAATAAAGTGATTTTGGCTATAATTTGCAAGTCTTTGCCCTAAGTAATTAACACTTTTATTATTCCAGGACTCAGAATTTGACCCCTTGAAGTTCACCAGTGTCATTGAATGTGAGAAGCCAAACAATGACTTAAGTAGGTTTCGAGGTTACATGTGAGTATTTCATATAATATCATTCAGTACACGCTCCTTTTCTCTAATATAGAATAAAATAAATGCTGGTTTGTTGTGGGCTGTGTTGCATCATCATCACATCTAAATAGGGCTGCATATTTAAGGCTTTTTTAGAGGATCCTCACTTGAGAATGGATGGGAGCCTCACGTTTTCATTCCTTAGGATGCATGTAGTTGTCAGCTTTGATCAGTTTACACTCCAGAAATTAATGCATGAAGCAGTGTAGTTACAAACATGCTTCTCCCTTTCCTTCCTTCTATGGATCAAAAAAAGCCCATCTGGAAATGGGAGGAAATAGAAAACCAGTCTAAGAGAGCCAGCAAACAAACACAATCTTTTGCACACTACTTTTAGGAAGATGGGTCTGTTTGATGTTTCTTTTAATGTCTGTCATTGAGGAAAATCAAAGGTAAAATTAGTATTTCTCCAGCTATGGCAGAATTCCTTTCCTCTCGTGCAGACAAAAAACAGTTGGCTCTCAAAATGGGTGTGCTAGTAGAATCATCTATGGCTTAATTCTAAACAAACAGAACTGCATTAACAGGGTGCTCACCTCTGGCCAATCAGTCCTGCTCAGAAGCAAATGTTTTAGTATGTGCAAAGCACTTTGCTTCTAACATAGCCAGGACTGCAGTGTGTATGAATGCTGATAGTGGTGACTTAGGAGATGCACTCTTGCATGACTTAGTTTTCTAAAGTCTGTAACTGTGGAGAGTGAAAGCCTAGGGTATTTAATTTTTGTCTCAATTTTAATGAAGAGAGTTAAACAGACACTAATTCTGTTTAGAATACAATGATTTATCACCTGTTTTGATTAGGAATGATAAGCGGTATTGAATTGCGTAAATGGTACAAGGTAGATTGCTGGACCTTGAGGAGTTTTTTATAGTGATGTTGTTTACCACCTCAGTTACTACTCTCAGATGTCACAGATTGTGTAGGATGTACTGTCAACTGGTTAAATCAGGACAGGTTTTTTGAAACTGCATCAAGTTGTAGTGTGGGAAAATGTGTTCCTTTATTTAGCAGCACAAAGCCCTACAGTTCATGTAAAGATAAAAGTTTAGTATTAGACATTACTGCATGAGGGTGTGTAACTGTCTACATTAATAGAGAGCCTACCCTACTGCAGAAATTACGTTTCCAGATATGGAAATGAAATTTTTGGCAGCTTTTCTAGCAAACTTCATGTGTGTGAATCTTAGTTTCCAAAATACTGAGCAGAGGTTGAATACTGTAGAAGATATGCATAAATTTTTCTTTTATTATATATTTACTTATGTACTGGAGGGAAGGGATGCCATCTGGAATGACCTTGACATGCTCGAGAGGTGGGACAGTACTAACCTCATGAAGTTCAACATGGCCAAGTGCAAGGTCCTGCTCCTGGGTCAGGGCAATCCCAAGCACAGCAACAGGCTGGGTGGAGAATGGATTGAGAGCAGCCCTGAGGACTTGGGGGTGTTGGTTGACAAGAAGCTCAACATGAGCAGGCAGTGTGCGCTCGCAGCCCAGAAAGCCAACTGTGTTCTGGGATACATCAGAAGCAGTGTGACCAGCAGGTTGAGGGAGGGGGCTTCTGCCCCTCTACTCTGCTGCTTTCAAGAGACCCCACCTGCAGTACTGTGTTCAGCTCTGGGGCCCGCAATACAAGAGGGACATGGACCTGTTGGAGTGGGTCCAGAAGAGGGCCACAAAAATGGTCAGAGGGATGGAGCACCTATTCTATGATTACAGGCTGGGAGAGCTGGGCTTTTTCAGCCTGGAAAAGACAAGGCTCAGGCTTGCCTTGTAGCAGTCTTCCAATGCCTAAAGGGCGCCTACAAGAAATCCGGAGAGGAGGTTTTTACAAAGGCATGTAGTCACAGGACGAGGGGGAATGGCTTTAAACTGAAAGAGGTGAGATTTAGATTTGATATTAGGGAAAAATTCTTCCCTGTGAGGGTGGTGAGATGCTGGCACAGGTTCCCCAGAGAAGCTGTGGTTGCCCCATCCCTGGCAGTGTTCAAGACCAGGTTGAATGGGGCTTTGAGCAATCTGGTCTAGTGAAAGGTTGGAACTAGATGCTCTTTAAGGTTTCTTCCAACTCAAACCATTCTGTGATACTGTGATTCTGGCAGTCCATGTAGAAAACTACTGTAGCTTCTAAGTTGCAGAACCATTTGAATTATGTAGCAGAAAACATGGTAGCATCTTTTTGAAAACTGTTGTTCAATATTGATTCTATTTAATCTGTGTTATATTTTAATGTTTCACATGTGATAAGAATATGTTTTGACACAGCAAAAAGCCAAGACATCGGTTTTGAATCTGGCAGAAAGCATCAGGTGATTTCCAGGCCTCATTAGTTATGCTGCAAGAGATCTACATCTAAAGTATCACAGGGCGTTTGAAGTAGAATGCTGACCAGCTCCTCAATAAAAAAACTCTTAGTTTCCTAATTTATCATGGGAGAAGGCTTTTTCTTCCCCTCTTTTTAGATTTCTTTGATTAGTATCATGGGTCTGTTTCAAATCATACATCAGTAAAATGAATAGTAACACATCTGAATTGAAACATGTCATTACTGCATCAAACTCAAATCTTAACTCTTGTCCAAAAATCTTACCAGTACTCACTGCTTGAAAGAAAGGTTCAGATAGCTCCCAGCTGATAACAGCTCAACTGAAATGTTCCTGAGATACTTTAATAGGGATGCTATGAAATAATAAACTTTCAAGAAATTCGTATGTAAAAGGTGTGCTGAGACACTACTTTTGAAGTTTGCTTGAAGTTCTGACCACTTTTTAGGTTTCCAGGTTTGATTAAAACTATTTTTGTTTTCATTTGCTATTTTTATGATTTTTTTTGTTATCATGTCTCCTTTTACCCTGGTCTGCCTGTGCTACTTTGGTTACCTATAATGATCCCACTTCAGACTAACTCTGGAGAACAGAATTTTTACATGTTTACCACACACACCCATACAAAAATTTCTATTCCCTGAAAATTTGTCAGCACAGCCATTAGAACCAAAGGAGCTCTTTATATTTCAAAATGCACTGAGATGAGCCTGGCCCTAACCTGTATCTGCAAGAGTGTAGCATGCACATTACTACATATGCATGACTTCTTCAGTTATATTGGCACAATCTGCATTGAACACACTCTGGGTGTGCAGATGGACAGGCAGACTACTAGTTCTATTCAGCTGCTTGCTTTAATGCCATTTTGCAATTTCTGCAACCTCAGATATCCTCATTTTTATTTCCCCTTCAAGAAGTCTCCTGTGTAAAAAGAATAGAATAAAACGTATCCTGCCCCCTGCCTGTATGGGTCGAGCCAGATTACGTACAGTATGCATGGCATACTTTCAAAAATCCCATGCCAGGTTCCAAAAATAAAATCACTTTTAAAAACTTGTTTCTTGCTTTTTGTGTATATATGGGAAAGGGAAAAGGAGGAGGAGGAGTTGGCATTCTGGATTTTCAGCTTTTCTCTGAAAGTAAAAATTATATTATTAGACAAGAACAGAAAACTTTATCTGATCATACCAAAATAAGTATAGCAAGGAACTGTTATAATAATAATACAAATACATGTGTGTATTTATATTTCAAAGCTTGTCATAAGATAGCAAACCCAAATTAGTATAAAATCATGTTACAACTCTTTAAGGGAAAAAAATGTATAAATCTATACAGTGATGTCTCTTTGATGTGTTATAGTGATACCACCTCTGCTGGGAAAAAACCCAAAACAAACACAAAAAACCCACAAACAAACAAAAAACCAAAGCCCCAACCAGCTTCATCAGAATTGAGAGTCAGAAAGATTCTGACTGAAGTGCACTGTGGCTATGTTTAAGATAGTTGAATATTTCCTGTGGGAGTGTTAAGCCTTGGAAAGTAATGCTAGCTCTACCATTTGCTTTGTAAGACACTTGAGAAACCAGAGACTGAAAGAAAATGCTCTCTTTTGAATACAGTTTTGATACATCACTTTGTTCTTTAATGCTGGTAAACACATAACAAGTAAAAATACAGTAGAAGGTAGAAGTGAGCTACCATTGGACTTATTTCTGTATTGCTGTATTAAATTAGGAGGCTTATTTCTACACAAATGCTTTCAGAGAGCTGTAGAGAAGTAGTATCTAACTGCATCTGGTCTGCCCATTTCTCCTAATTCATGGTGCTTGTGTATTTTAGGTGTTTAGATACTGCATATTTGCGGTGTCATCCATGTGAGAGATGTCATCCATGTGAGAACCTACAGAGAAAAAGCAATGCACAGTGCATTTCCTCACAGACTAGCCTTCATGTTCAGGTGTCTGAGTTGCTTCAGCTGGCCACTTCTTAAATCCTGACAGGGAAAGCTTTCCTTCTTTGCCTCCAAGGTTATACTGGCCTAAATCCCGAAAGGGGAAAACCAGACTGTTCAGCCTCTGCAACAAGCTTAAGGTTTTTAGCTCTGCAAGGCTACAATTGGGATCTTGGCCATCTCTGAACCCAGGTATAAAGTTACAGCCTGGGCAGGTTTGTTATAAAAAAGAGCAGTTTTATCTAACTCATAATGACTATCATTATTTTTTCATCCACATCTTTATGTCTGTAATTTTTTCTTTTATCATCAATGTCCAATTGCCTTATATGTATGTTAGTGAATCACTGGGAGTGAGTATAGACAAGAAGGAAACAGTGAGTTTCCCCCAATACCCCTACTAGCTTCTATCTCCCAGATCTTGATTCCATACATGTTTTCTAAAGGTCTGGTAAGCAACAGGTGAGTTGGCTGACTTCATTTGGATATGGAATAGTAAAAACCTGTACCAAACGCAAGTAAGGATGAGTTGTAGTGAGAAGGCTCAGCCTCTGGGTGAGGTCAGTAGACTGGGATCTTAACTTCAAATGCTGTACCATTGCTTTTGAGCAGTTGTATAAGCTAAGGTTATAGGCATGCTTAAATTACTGTACACATACTTGTCCTGGTTTCACCTGGGACAGAGTTATTTTTCTTCCTACTAGCTGGTACAGTGCTGAGTTTTGGCTTTCCTCTGAGAATAATGGTGATAACACACCAGTGTTCCAGATACTGCTCAGTAGCACTTACTCTGATCAAGGACTTTTCAGGCTCTCATGCTCTGCCAGGGAGGAGGGGCACAAGAAGCAGGGAGGAAGCAGAGACAGGACACCTGACCCAAACTAGTCAAAGGGGTATTCCATACCACAGCACATCATACTCAGTATATAAACTGGGGGGAGTCACCTGGAAGGGACCAATCACAGCTCAAGTCAGGCTGGGCATTGGTCAGTAGGTGGTGAGAAATTACTGTAGACATACTTACATTACTATACACATAGTTATAGTGTATAAGCTAAGATTACTAGAAAAAATATATAATTGTATAGAACAAATACACAAGTAATTGTATATAAAGATTGCCATATGCAATATACTTGTCACAGTCCAGTGTTACTGTGAAGTGTAAAGAACTGATGAAGGCTATAAAATCATAATCCAGAGCAATTGCTTCTTAAGTAGGTTTATCTTTAAAAAGTCCCATTTGTTAACAGGAATCATAATTATCAATTAGAGACTTTATTGGAAATTCACAGAGACATCCTCATGATTTATGACAAAGGCTAAAGTAGAATTCAGCCTTAAAAAACAGAGGAATGGCAGAATCTTGGTAGTAGTATAATTTCTACAGTATAGAATCATTAAGAACTTATTTCCCATCGTTTAAACCCAGCCAAATGTGGGTAATTCTCCAGCTGGCAATCAGTGCTTGCACCTGTTGACACACGGCAAAGAGGGCTGTTAGGCAGCTCCTAGTGTTTGGAGCTCCTTTGGAAAACAGTGAGGCAGTGAGTTACAAAGATTTGTTGAAGAGAACAGGAGCAAAACCTCTGCTCTTGTATCTGAGGCTAGCAGGGAGGGATGGGCTGAGCAGGAGAAGTTCTCTCCTGGTGAAAAAAAGCCTTCATTTTTGTATGAGAATAGCAAACTTGATGTTATCTACTTACTTCCTTCTCCATTTATTTCCGGTTTCTAGTCAGATGTTATCACTGCTGCAGCTACTTCAGCTGTCAAACCCACAGCTTTTTCTCCATCCTTGCAGTGAAAAGCTGAGCATACCTGTTGAAACACCAGTGCTTTTAATTGTATTTTTGAGCAGGGAGTGAGTGTAATACATTATCATGAATTATAAAGCACTGTTTATACGTGGCTGTATATATACCATATATATGAATGTGTATATGTATTATTCATGGGTGTATTCTAGTCACTAAGAGCATTGACTAGAGGCTCCGTAGCATAACCAGCATAAAAGCATCATCTGCAAGTGGTCCTACTAGACTGGTACAAAGAATTCACCAATGTGAACCTTTTCTTCTTGTAGATATCATGATTTTTGATATAATTCTTCAGGCCTGAGATCTTAGAAGCATGTGCTAACTGTAGAATTTTGGTACTCATGTAGAAAAAGAAAAGATTCTAACAACCAGAGAAAAACATAAAGATATATTCCAGGTGTGAAGGCTTAAAAAACAGAAAGCAAATAGAAAGAATTCCACCTTATAAAAGATACAATTTTAAGTCAGTTAGCACATTTTGGGAGACACAGGATTTTAAATGTTCGAATCCAGGTAGCCATAGAATTCAACACCATAATGGCACACTGTTTATTTCGGTATAGCACATGTGCTTTTCCAGGATTTCTCTTAAAATCTCAGCTTTACTATTTTTTACTGCAGTCCATTTTTTAGACTTTGGAGGTGTGATGGTTTTGATGCTCTGAAAATGAAGGCAGAACATTTAAACGTTTCAGACTGTGCTTTAGTCTTCTCTGAAGCACTGGGATACTGCAGTTGATTAAATTTTACTCATTTAGAAAAAGTCTGAAATTATTATTTGGTTTGTGTTTTTACCTAATAAAATATTCTAATGCTATTTTTAATTGTTGTTGTTACTGTTTAGCATTTCCCTGGTGACTGTTAATTCTCATAAGGCTATTTTCTGTATTTCTCTGTCAGCTGAATTTGAGTCAGTCCATACACAGCAGACAGTATACTGTAATGGAAAGATCACTGTTCTATTTTTCTGCTGTGTTTTGGAGCTAGTCAGCAGG